>NC_050445.1:146566542-146859042 GCF_903995425.1 Onychomys torridus | reverse complement strand
GTGAAATGGCTTGAAGAGAGAAGACATGAAGACCATGCACAGTGAGAGGATGCAGCCAAAGGTGCAGCCACGGAAGTCTGAAGAGGTTGTCTTGGGAGTGCAGTCTTCACTGAGGACTCCAGGAGGTAAGCATGGGGACAGTGTTTTATGCCTAACTCCACCAGCAATGAAAACCACTTCTCTGTAACTTTATTTTCTGTGCCTTTCTCTTTTTCTTAATTAATGACCCCCTACCACACTTGATTTGGAGGTAAAAGCAATTAGGGGGAAATGACTAAGAACCACCCTACTGAGACACTGCTCATGACCTAGACAACAGTGTTTGCAGAAATTTCCCAATGAAACTGCTTTGGAATCTGTCATCTTTGGGCACAACTTCCAGGGAAAGGCTTGCATAGTTCACTGCAGTTGACCTTCCTCAGTTTTAATTAAATTTAAAAAATTAATGAAGTAGAAACTACCCACCCTCTTCTCACCCTAAGACAAGCAACTAGATACATTTTCCAGAAGTAGCCTATATGTGGGTTGTGGGAGCAAGGGTGAGCAGAATTGGTTCCTGCTCTGTCTTGGAGAGGTGGCTCAGGGGTTAAGAGCACTGACTACTCTCTAGGAGGACCTGTAACTCCAGTACCAAGGGATCTGATGCCTTCTTCTGATCTCGCTGGGCACCAGGCAGGCACATGGTGCACAGACATGCATACAGGCAAAATACACACAGATGTAAACAAAAAATATTTTTAACTGGGCCTGTCATTGCTGGTGATCTCAAGACCTTTGGCCATTTTTGTTGGAACTGTTCTCATTGTTGCCAGCCTTTCCCTCTCTGGCTGAGGTAGCTTCATAGAGGGTTAAGGAACTAATGTTGCTTCCTTCCATTCCCATCATGTGTTTGCTTCTCCCCACTTTGAGGCCCAGGCCTAGACATTAAAGATTAAGACATTCAAGAGCACAAGTTGGGAGGTTGGGGGAGCAGGATGTGAATACTCCTGACCCAAGAAAGGCTCAGACTCAGACAAGGTGACCTTCAGTTCACACCTCAGGCTGACCCTTGTAGAAGTACCGCTAACAACAACAATAAATAAATAAATAAAACCCGAAACCCCCGGAGGCAAGAGAGAACTGACTTCTAGAGCTCATGCATTATTAGATTCAAATGAAAGATTTTAACAACCAGAAACAAAATCACAAGGCATACAAAGATACTGGAAAATATAGACCAAAAGAGGAAAAATAAAAAACCAAAAAACAAATAAGCAGAAACCATCCCCCAAAGCCCAAAGCTCTGATTGCAGATCTGTTAGATATCATTAAAAACAGCTGCATTAAACATGTTCAGAGAACAAAAAGAAAACAGAGAAAGTAAAGAAAATAATTCACAAATAGGATTAAAATACTGACAAAATGTGGTAGACATATAAATTAAATCACTCAACTAAAAAAGACAGTAACTAAAATGAATTTACTAAAGAAATTTAAAGGTTGGTTTTAGTGAGCATAACAAATAATATGGGAAGATAACATTTTTGAGAGGAGCAAAAAGAAATGTTTGAAGAAATCAGAATACCATAAAGAGCTACAGGGCACCACTGAATGGACAGGTTTGTAAACACATTGGGTGAAATCTAAATCAAGAGAGGCCTGCAAGTGTAGAGAGAATATTTGAAGAAAAAATAGTTGAAAATGCCATACATTGGATAAAACACATGAATATAAACATCTAAGAAGCTTAATGAATTCCAGATACTATGAACATTGAGAGTCACAATGAGACCAGTGTTAAAAAGCCTAAAACAGAGAAATAGCAGAGAATCAGTGTGTCACATGTAAATGACTCTTTATAAGTTTACCACCAGATTATCATCAGAAACTCTGGAGACCAGATGGTGACAGGGTGAGGTGTGTGTGTGTGTGTGTGTGTGTGTGTGTGTGTGTGTGTGTGTCTGTGTGTGTGTGTGTGTTTGTGTGTGTGTGTCATAACACTGAATTTGTTAGTGGTTTCTGGAAGATAAAGATGTGGGTATCAAAATGAAAAATAGACAAATGGAGCCTCATAAAAAAACATTTTCAAACGCAGCAAGAGAGTGTTTAAGGAAGATATGCATTTGCAGGAACAGAGGATTTAGAGGACATCTTTGTATTTTACCTCTGCTGTGAACTTTGCTGTGAATTGATCTTTTAAAGATACATTGAGACTTTGCAACATTCAGTTCTAGAAGGACAGCTACACCAAATCTCTCTCCTCAGGGCTCAGAGAACCATGCAGAAGAGAATGCAGAAAGGTTTTAAGAGCCGGAGGAGAAGTAGAACACTAAGGAAACATGTCTTCCAGACTCAACAGGACTGATACACATGAATTCACAGAGACTGTGGCAGCATGTACAAGACCTGCAAGGTCCAAATAAGACAGAGTCCCAGTGCTGACAGGGGATGTAGACATGAGCTCTCATCCCCAACCTAGAAGCTATCACCAATTAATGACTGCTTGCAAAGGAAAAGTCCATTTCCACTGGAATCTCACTGGGTATACAAACCACACATAAGGGCAGGCTCCATGCTCAGCAGTAGATGACCCATACAAAACACAAAGGTATTTTTGAAGGATTTTTTCCCCTGTATTACTTTATTTGGGCATTTTTTTAAATCTTACTGGTCATTTGCTTATATATTATGGTTTCTGATTTTGAGTTTTTATGTGTTTTGTTTGTATGTCTATGTGTCTGTCTTTGCCTGCATTCTTGTGCTCTTTCTTTTTTTTTCTTTTTTATTGTTAGCTTGTTCATCTTGTTTTGTCCTTCTTCATTTGTCTCTTTTACTTGCCTGTTTGTCTTCTTATGAGAAGAGAAATAAAGTGTGGAGTTGGAAGAGTGGGGAGGAATTAGAGGAGATTGAGGGAGAAGAAAGTATGGCCAGAATATATTATATAAAAAATATTTTTAATAAAAATTAAATTAAAAATAAAAATACATTAGATAAAAATCATCAAAGGAGAAATATAACACTGCTGTACTGATGAGTAAAAAGGCAACACAAAGAATGGAAGAAAATATTTGAAAACCACATGCCCAAAAACAGACCAATACCAAGAACACACAGGGAACTCCTAGATGCAGTAGCAGCAACAACAGCAAAATTAAAAACTGGCTAAAAGCCTTCAATAGACATTTCTCTAAAGAAGATACACAAATCACCAAAGAGCTCATGAGAAGATGCTCGCCATTGCTAATCACTGGGGAAACAGCATGTTAGGACCATCAAGCTGGCTGCCAGAGAATAAGCAGGGTTGGTAAAGATGGGATGTCGGAACCTTTGGGCGCTATTGTTGGAAACGTAACATACTACTGCCACTGTGGAAAATATTGCTGCACTGCATGAAAAATAGTAAATGCAGAACTGGTGTGTGCATGTAGCCACGAGAACTGGAAGCACAGTCTGAAGGCACTGTTGGCGTTCTTGGTTATAGCAGCATTGTTGATGACAGCTGAAGTCAAGAACACTTACCTGCTTGTCAGCTGCTGGATGGTCAGGCCTAGGTTGCATGTGCACACAGTGCAAAATTATCAAGCTTTTAAAGGAGGGAAATTGTACAATATGATACAACATGGGTGAACCTGGAGGGCATTGTACTAAGGGAAATAAGTCTGTCACAGAAAAAGATGAACACTATAAGACTCTGCTTATTTGAGACACTTACAGTGGCCAAAAATTCAAAGGACAAAAAGCAGGAAGGCGGAAGTAGTCACAGTGGAGCTGTAAGGTCTGAGTAGAGGGAAAACTGGAGAGTGTTTTTGATGCACACAGTTTCAGTGTTACACTAAGGGAACAGGCAAACTATTATGAGTGCATGTTTTATTGTTGAGATGTACTCATGAAAAGGTTAAGATGGTAAATTTTATATTAAATATATTACACCACAATAAAAAGTGAACTAATCAAACAATGAGGCTGCAAACTCGTTTTCCTCCCACTGTCTACCCTCCTTGTGGAATTGGTTCTCTGTTCACATGCTGCCTTTGCTCCATCCATGCTGTAACTAGAATGAAAGTTTGTCTTGTGCTCAGGGGCTTATCGGCTCCTACCCTTAAAGACCTCAGGTGCTCTACCAATGAATTCTCTCTCCTGAACTTCTCCTTCCAGCTTAAACCTCTCTCTTTTTCAAAGTTGGTTTTATTTTAAAATTATGGTGTGTGTGTGTGTGTGTGTGTGTGTGTGTGTGTGTGCACAAGTGTGTGTGCACAAGTGTGTGTGCACAAGTGTGTGTGTGTGTGTGTACTGTCTGCCGAGGCCAGAAGAGGCCATCTAATTCCTGAAAGCTGAAGTAGCAGGAGTTCGGGAGCCATCTGACATGGGAGCTGGGAAGCAGAAAGAAGAGTATGTACTCCTAACCACTGCATCCTCTGTAGCCCCCACTTCTCTATTTGAAAGTTTAGTAACTATGTAAATTACACATGGTAGGAAGTAAACTTGAGGACCCATCTTAATAAGTTGTGTCTAGATTCTCAGGCCAAGAAGGAATAAGGACCGCTTATTTCTCTTTATTCTGCACTAAGGCATCAAGTAAGGTCTGCCTTTCTTTTCCTTTCCTTTCTTTTCTTCCTTCCTCCCTCCCTCCCTCCCTTCCTCCCTCCCTCCCTTCCCCCTCTCTCTCTTTCCTTCTCCCTTTTCCTTTAATTTATTCTTCTCTCCAACAACACATCCTGACTGCAGCCTTCCTTCCCTCCACCTTCCAGTTCCCCCACTACCTCCCTTTTCCCTGAGATCTGCTGCTCCTCCTTCTCCCTTCAGAAAAGAGCAGGCCTCCAAGAGATAGCAACCAAACATTACCATTTCTTCCGTCAAATCATCCCAAGTCAACTGCGCCCCTCAGTCTCTATAAAGTGTTCCCAGGACAGCTTAAGCCGCTTCATTCTTCTCTCCTGTCTTGCCTACGATTGTCCTCCATAAGGCAGCCAGTAATTTCCAAGCATCCCCACCCTTCTCTCATTTGCAGGGCCATTTGTACTCTATCCTTAGCCTGACTTTCAAATCCCTTGCTGATCTGGCCTTATATCTCCAGAGACCTCACCGGGACCTCTCTTCAGCCATCTTGCATGCCCTGGCTGTACTGCTTCTCACCTCTCTGTGGGTTTTTGAGTTCATGGCCATCTTTACTCTTGCTGCTCCACGGCCTGGGATGATTTTTCAGCAATCAGCACCAGTCAGCTCCTTCTTATCTTCAGCTCTCCTCAAATACTGTGTGCTCCGTGAGGCAGGCAATGGCTACCATTCAGGCAGGCATCATTTAGTGTAATTTCAGTTTACTTTGATCCTCTGTATAGGACTTAACACTAATGTATTTATATGTCACATCTGTCGTCTCTAGTGACTTGATGGAACACTATATAAGCTTTCCTGACCGTTCACTGCTCGTGAAAACCCTGCTGCCCACAACTGACATATTCTGTGGCTTACATAAGCTTAGCTGAATGAAAGATGAACTAATGGGTTTGGAGCTTCATAACTGAGGCTGTCGGCTAATGTCTCTCCAGCTGTGAAGCTTATTCCTGATGGACTGCATTTGGCTCTCCGTCCTTTCCCACAGCCTCCCTTCACCTCAGGTTGTGCTAGTTGCATTCTTTGGGAGGTGGGGTGGGGGAGGGGTACATGTGTGTATCCAGTGTGGAGGTCAGAAGTCAACACTGGGTATCATTCCTCGGGAGCCATCAACCTTGGCTTTGTTTTTATTTTGGTTTTTGAGACAGGGTCTCTCACTATGACCTGGGTCTTGCCCATTAGGCTAGGCTGGCCAGCCAGTGAGCCTCACCTAGTTCTGCACACACCACAACACTGGGCCTTTTTCTACAGATTCTGGGGGAGGGGTAGGACTTCACACTTGTGCAGCAAGCACCTTAGCAACAGAGCCATCTCCCCAGCCCCTGGACTTGCTGCCTTCTGATGACAGCCCCTGCCGTCTTTATCTCCCTGATCCAATCCATCCTACACACCATCATCAACCCTCTTAAAATTCTGCTGTCGCTATTGCTCCCCTGCACCAAATTTCCATATATTTCCACAGCTTGCAGAATAATGTTCACAGTCCTTAGTCTGCACCACAGAAGCCTTCACAGTGACTCTCAAAGATGCTTCTGGATACAGAAACGGTGAATGACCCCACTCCGGCAGCTGGCCCATTTTTTATCCAGCTATCTCTCCCTGTCCCCTGCAACCCAAGTAATTCTTAGAGATCACAGCTGATACCCAGTACCTAACATCTCCCGAGTGGTACGCACTGTACTTCCAACTGAAGAACACCTGAGCCAGGCTCCACAGTGAGTGCCAAGGCAGGCAATTAAGCTGAAGTCAAGCACCCTTCAGAATGATTTTGAGTCCCATAAACATGAGCTTCTTCTGGAATCGGTTTGGAGTGTTTATCAAGTCTCCCTGGTCACTTCCTCAGCAGAGGCTTGGGAGGCTTTCAACTTGCAGCCTGACATGCCTAGTGTCTCCTCATTGGCTCTTCTTTCTAACATTAAAACAGATTTATTTTTGTTATATGTGTGTGTGTGTGTGTGTGTGTGACTATCTTGGTTGCATATACATGTGCCCTACATGTGTTGGGTGCCTGTGGAAACCAGAAGAGCACTGGACCTCAGAGGACTGGAGTAGCAGTCCTGAGCCTACATGTAGGTTCTGGGAAATGGACTCAGGTCTGCTATAAGAGCATCAAGTGTTTTTAGCCACTGAGCATTTATTCCAACCTCCAATTTGACTTTCTTTCTTTCAAATTTCTTTTAAATTTTGAGATTATAATACAATTGCATCACTTCCCCTTCCCTTCCCTCACTATCAACCCTTTCACATGCCTTTTCTCACTCTCTTTCAAAGTTCATGGCCTCTTTTTCACGGATTGTTGTTACATGTACGTGTGTATATACATCTATATTTCTTACTACAACCTGTTCAGTCTGTGTAATATTACTTGTATGCATGTTTTCAGGGCTGACCATTTAGTAACGAGTTAGTATGCTCTTCCCTGGGGAGGTTCAGTTGTCCAATTCTCCACATTCCTTAGTTTCCAATGGTTCTTGGCTTTCGGTTTCAGTTAGTCTGGTCCATTGGTTCTCTATCTAAATTACTCATCACTAAGTACTCAGGTTGTATCCTGAAATCTCTAGTTTCAGAAGCAAGGTTCCCCTATCACTCACTGGAGCAGCAGCCTGACATAGACCTTATGCAAGGTCCACGGCACCAAGCTAAGTATTTTGCACACACTATCTCAATTTTTATAGGAATCTTGTGAGGTGGGGGACTGTCATTATTCCTCTCCAGTTTACACACAGGGACACTGAAGCTACTCTGCCAAGATCACAGAGCACTCTGCCAGAAATGGAAAACCAGAACACACTATGCTACTCAGCGTTCTGGCTTCAGCTGTTCTTCCCCCAGGGAACAGGAGGCTATGCATTCATGTTTGATTATTCCCAAGAAAACATTTGACAACTTCTTGGCATTACCAATTTATTATCTTAAAAAGAAACAAACTTGAAGACTGTTTGTGATGGGAGCCCTGAGAAGACAGCCAGTTAGCCAAGAGTGAGTTGAAGTTGACAGGAATTGTGCCCCCTTCAACATTTCAGAGGCATTGCCCAAACAGAAACTTTTTAATTCACATGCCTACAAGGAGCTGAACTGCACCTGATTTACTGCAGGGGCCCTTTCCAAGGCCCACCCTGTGTTTCTCTAGGTACAGAGTCTTTGCATTAAAGAATGGCCACTCACCAACCTCATCAAGGCCCCATACCTCCTGCCTCTCCTACCCATTAATACGAGACCAGATTGAAATCTCTATCATAAAACAGCTCAGATGAATGAAGAAGGTTTAATTTAAAAATGTTCATCCTCTGTCCACAGGAGCCTCTTTTCCATCCGTCTGTCAAATGTACCCACTGCTGAATTTTGAATGGATGATAATGAGAGAAAGTGCTATTCTTCCCAGGTGTCATAATGCTTTCATTATGACTGTGGCATTGGAAGAGAAATAGGCATAAATGCTGAGGATTCTAGATACCTGGGCCAAGGTGAAAAGTTGGTTTTCAATTGTATAGACAAAAGGGAACCATTGTGGAGTCAGGGCAGAAGACTGACATGGGACCTACTTTAGGAAATTAATCTGGCAGTGATACACAGAACAACTTGGAGCTGAGAAAGGAACAGTTGGTTGGTGTGTGGCACTGTGAAGCCAAGGGCTTGGGAGGGCTGGCGCAGAACATGTGGCTTCATCAGCACAACTCATTCTCACTGCTAAGAAGCAGGTCAAAGAGCACATCCAACTGATGATAGATTTGCACTGGGAGGCCAGAACTTAAAATGTGTGTCTACCCTGGGCTGCGTTTGTCTTCAGACACCATATTACCAAAAAGCTTCCATACATCTGTCATTCCCAAGCAAGTGGCCTCCTTGGAGCACTAAATCTCCTGATTCAGACTTGAACATCCTGGGCAAGCAACTCCATTTCGTAGAAACGGCGGTGCTATCTCACCTTTCTTTCTGGCATTGTGGCAGTGGATGCAGGTCCAGTTTTCTACAGGAGACTCTTTCAACCACTGCCCCACCCCCCCCCCTTCCCCGCTTTGGCTCCGCCCTCTCCTTGGTCATTTTGCCCATGGTAGTGTTTCAAATAGCTGAAGAAGAATGTCTCAGTTACTTTTCACTACAAAGCATACCTTCTGTTCTTGTCCATCAATCTTCACTATTTCCTGAGGTCTCCCCACACTGATCTGAGAACTCTCTAGGATAATACTGGGCTATGTTCCTGGCACAGTGATGATCTAGGGAGTGAATAACTGGGAGTCTTAGCCTTGGGAAGGTGACTTCCCTGGTCTCTTGGTTATGTATTGGTCTGAGTTCTAAATGCACACTCCTGCCTGAGGAAGATGCTAATGACACTAATGACACTAATGACAGGGTGAGGAGGATTCAGATCTTCTGCTCAATGTTCATGTCAAACACAGGAAATGACACGGGGTGTTGGAGGACACCCTGAGTTTTTAGTGACTCAGAAACAAATGGCAAGGTCTCTGTTTAACCTCTCTCCTTCTGTCATCACAGGAACTTCCCCTAACCAACAGCTAACCCTAGCCAGGGCTCTGTGAGCCTCTCTCCTACTTTGTGGTTCCCTTCCATTTCCTTCTTGTTTTGCGGCTGTATCACCTTGTTTCCTCTTAAATTCCTGCCTTTCCCCAACACCCAAGCTTTATTCTCTCTGTGGAGTGCTGCTGAGCCCAGCAAAGGACAAGTCATCAGTGGTGATGGCAGGACTCTGGGGCAGTACCCTGGAGGACGTTTTGCACCTGTGTTTTATTCACTTGAAGGCCCACAGGAATCACTCACAGAGCTTGTTAGCAGACTGACAACGTGTAGAAGGTCTGGGTGGCTCCTTTTAGGTCAGGCCTAAGATGATATTCAACACTGCGGCTATCACCCTGTGGTCCATGCATCACTTACTGAGAACCAAGCTAAAACTGGCCTCCCGTGCAGCAACTACCTAACCAGACCTCACTGACTTCTGTCTCCAGAATGCTTGGTTACTTCCCACCAGCACCCTAATTCTTTGCCTCCCACCACTCTGCCTCTGGGCTTGTCTTTCTGCTATTCACTGCTGGTGAAATTGTCTGTCTGTCTTCAGCTGAAGAGAGGGAGGAGAGAGCACAGGAGCAGGGGGGTCCAAGATCACAATGAGGAAAACCAGAGACAACTGACCTGAGCTGGTGGGAGCTCATGGACTCTGGCCTGTCAGCTGGGAACATGCACAGCCCAGAACTAGACCCTCTGAATGTAGGTGACAGTTATGTGGCTAGATCTGTTTGGGGAGCCCCTGGCAGTGGGACCAGGACTTATCCCAGGTGCATGAATTGACTTTATGGAATACATTCCCTAGGGTGGGAATATATTGCTCAGCCTTGACACAAAGGGAGGTGCTTGGTCCTGACTCAACTTAGTACCCCAGACTCCCCAAGGAAGGCCTTACCCTCTCTGAGGAGTGAATAGGGGAGAGGGGGAAGGGATAAGGGGAGGGAGGAGGAACTGGGATTCGCATGTAAAATGAAAGAAAAAAAAAAAAAAAACCTCATGCATTATTAGATTCAAATGGAAGATTTTAACAGCTAGAAACAAAATCCCAAGGCATACAAAGATACAGGAAAATATAGACCAAACGAGGAAATAGGAAGCTTTAGACCAAAAGAGGAAATAGGAAGCTTTATACACTGCCACTGGAGGTAGAAACTGGTGCCGCCATTATGGACACCAGTGTCAAACAGGTCTAGCCTGTGAACCAGATAAGTCATTCCTGGAAGACACTGAAAGGACTCCTAAGTCCTACCACTAGTCACAATAGGGGTCGTGTTTTCTAGACCTCACTTCCTCTCTGTGTATCTTCGCTGTCATTTCAAGATTCCATTAATAAGAAACTCTCTGGGCCTGAAATGCACCTTCATTGATGACTTTGAATGCTACCTGACCAACATGGGAGACACCTGTGCCTGCATTATTATCCACCGGGTGCTGTTTGCGTTCAAGTAGTGGAAGGTGATCCCTTAGACCCTGGGCCCCGGGGCTGCCGGCTCGGCCCAGAGTGAACGGCCTTTACCATAAAGCAGTAGTGGTATGTGTGATTCCTGGTGCACCGAGTTGAAGGGGAATGGGGAGCTAGAATGGTCTTCAGACAAACCTAACTGCAGAGGAAATAAAATAAGGTGTTCTGAATGAAAAAAAAAAAAATTGCAATACTAAAAAACAAACTCAAAGCATTGGCCACACTAACCAAGAGTTCGACCACTCATCACCAGGAGCTCGCCTTTGAAGTCTCTCTGGTGACAGGTAGCTCCATGGCAATGTCTACAGGTAGGTCCACTCCCACAGCTTGGCATCACTTGGGCACAGATTATGTAGAAATTGTCTGCTTTGTGACTTCCTGTGGTAGGACATTTCTGGACTTTCACCTTAGCGCCTGCCTTGCTGGAGTGGATCTCGTCCATGAAAGCCCTTCTGTCAACAGTCCTGCCCTTCCCCATACCCCTGCCCATTTGACCTTCATGCAAGAAAGCAAAGCCTCCCAATGAGCCCATTATAACACAGACCCGGCCAGTCAAGTGACATTTCTCAGTCACTATAGGAACCTAGTTACCTTTTCTCATGTGTCCTTAATAAGTAGGGCCTCTATTTCCCACAAAAGCAACCTTTCTCCTCAAGGAAACTCGGGGAACTTTGCGGCTAAGTCTGTGATAGTGTAGGTGGAACCTTGATGTCAAGGAGAAGCCAGAAGAGACCAGGCTGGCACAGTTCAAGGCCAGAGGGCAAATCAAATGTGTCTCCTCTGCTGTGTTCCTGAGTCACCACAGCTCCAGTGCCACAGAATTTCCTATTCCTACTATTTCAAATAAACCCTGAACAGTGTGCCCTAGTCATGAGCTCCTGACCTCAGAGAAAATGAGCAGAGAAATCAGGCCTAATCCTAATAATCAAGTATTTTCTCTCTTCCTCCTTTAAGCCTCCAGTTCTTTCATGTTTTAGCTTTCTGGGTGGGAAATTGTGCCCTCAGAGGAAGAGGCTCGTGGCTCCTTATTTATGTGCAATGTATTAATAGATGGAACTTTTTCTGGTAAAATGCTAATGGGAGAAATTGGTAAGATTGATTGGAAGCAAATGTGATATTTGGAATTAAAGTTTTTAAATAGTGGAGAGGAATACATTTTGAAAATGAAACAGCCACCAATGATTCATGGAGTTATTATGTCCTTAATATACACTGTGCCTCTTCTCCGATAGGCATAAGCAAATGTGTAAGGCTCACATATTAAATAATAGATGGGGAGGAGATGCACTTTAGGTATACAAAATATTATTGTCTTCATTATTGTTATTGCAAACTTGAGCAGTCTTTACTGGAATTTCATTATTTGCTTGGAGAAGTCTGCTGAGCTTGGAAATTTTCCACCATCATTATGAGCTTCTTCTCTGTGTCAGGCAGCAGGGACCATGGCTGGGAGAAGGAAAAGTAATGTAGACAACTGGTTAGGAAAGAAGTCTGTTTATTCTCAGAGTTTCTTGGACCTGTGTGTTGAATCTTTTGGCCATTAATTGCCAAAGCCACCTGTCCTGTGCCTCCTGTTCCTTTACAGAGCAGTGGGGCACCATGGGGGATGACAAGATGCCAGAGCTCTGGCCAGGGGGTGCTGCTTTGTGTGGTGGTATTGTGTTCCCCAAAATATTGTGCATGCTAATAAACTTATCTGGGGTCAGAGAACAGAACGGCCACAATATTAAACACAGAGGATAGGCAGTGGTAGCACACGCCTTTAATCCTAGCATTCCAGAGATCTGTTCAAGGATACAGCCAAACATTCGGCTGGTTAAGCATTTGGCTGGTTAAGCTTTCAGGCTTTGAGCAGCACAATTCAGCTGAGATCCATTTGGATGAGGACTCAGAGGCTTCCAGTCTGAGGAAACAGGATCAGCTGAGGAATTGGCAGGTGAGGTTGCTGTGGCTTGTTCTGCTTCTCTGATCTTCCAGCCCAATAACTGGCCTCAGGTTTGATTTTATTAATAAGAACTTTTTAAGATTCCTGCTACAGCTTTGATCTGTACACATCAGCTATCATGGACCTCTGTTCTTCATTCTCACAGCTTACCAAGAAGTGACTGACTGGGTGCTGGCCCTGAAATGTTGACAGAGTCTCAATTAAACGATGAGAGAATGGACTGCTTTCTCACTATGGCAGGATTTTTCTCCATTTATTCTCAGTATAGGCTACTCAACCAACAGAGAGAGAGAGAGAGAGAGAGAGAGAGAGAGAGAGAGAGAGAGAAGAAGAAGAAGAAGAAGAAGAAGAAGAAGAAGAAGAAGAAGAAGAAGAAGAAGAAGAAGAAGAAAAGAAGAAAAAGAAGAAGAAGAAGAATCCTTTGTGACCACTGCTATTTGGTTCCCTGTAGAGTTAACTTCAGATTTTTTTAATTTCTGGTTTTGATTCTGGTGCTTTAAGACACCAAACAAATGCTCTGTGGTGAGCCACACTTTCAACCCTTTCCTTTTTTTGTGTCAAACCTGGAGTCTATTCCACTTTCCAGTTCTAAGTGTACCAATAGGAAAGATAAAATGTCCAGGCCAGTGTTTGGTACCTTCTGGTTTAGAAAACCATCCAGACAACCAAGGAGCCTACACCAGCAGCACCAGACAACCAGACAACCAAGGAGTCCACACCAGCAGCACCAGACAACCAGACAACCAAGGAGCCTACACCAGCAGCACCAGACAACCAAGGAGCCTACACCAGCAGCACCAGACAACCAAGGAGCCTACATCAGCAGAACCAGACAACCAGACAACCAAGGAGCCTACACCAGCAGCACCCAGGGCTTTCCTAAGGGTTTCTGAATGATGAGATATGACACTGGTGCCAACTCAGAGGAGGCAACTAAAACCATCTGGGCTGACCTAGTTGGAATTTGACAGATGTGACCATTCCAAAGACAACAAAGGGATATTAAAAAAATAATGAATCCAGTTAGGAAGTTTTACTTTTTTAATTCAAATTTTTATTAGCTTTATTAGCTTTAAAGTTTTTTTTCTTCCATTTAAAATTAATGCTATTGAGTTGAAAGACCTTAATTAGAGTTTTCTGTGCATTAAGACACCTGACCTTCACAACAGCAGACACACAGCTTGGTCTGCACCGAGTCAGGCTCTCTTGCTTTGACTGTGTCTTAGTTTGGGTTTCTATTGCTGTGATAAAACATCATAACCAAAGCAATGGGAAGAGGAAAGAATTTGCTTCAGCCTACAAATCTCTGGTGACATTCTGTCACTGAGGGAAGTCAGAGAAGAAGCAAGAACTGAAGCAGAGGCCATGACAGAACACTTACTGACCTTCCCTACACGGAGTTCTGAATAACTCAGGACCACCTCTCCAGGCGTGTCATTGACCCCATGGCTGGTCCCACCCACAGCATTCATTAACCAGTAAGAGGCCCCAGAGACTCGTCCATAGGCAAATCTGTTAGGGTAACTATCTCAGTTTAGATTCCCTCCTCTCCAAAGACTGTATCCCATGTTAAGTTGACAAAAACTGACTTTGGAAGGACCCAAAATACATATGAATGTCGTGTACAAGGAGATAGAAGAAGGCAGGGACAAATGACATGAGGCCATCCAGAACATGGGGACATTGGAGAAACATGATGATGAATCTAAATTATTCACTTGACTCAATTTGGAGTCAACTAGGAGACTGATGAGACACACTTCTCATGTATACCCATGATGGGTTTCCAGAGAGAATTAATTGAGAGAGAAGAAGCATTCTGAATGTTGACAATATCATCCCTATAAGCTGGGGCCCAAATGAAATAGACATGGAGAAAGAAAAACCCAGGTGAACACTGCCCTGCCTCCCCTCTCTGCTTCCTGACTGGCCACGGTGTTAGTTACTTCTCATGTGGCTGTGACAAATTGCCTGAGGAGAAGCAACTTTTAGAATGAAGAGTTTATTTTGGTTTACAGCTTAGGAAGGTATGGAACCCACCAAGGCGTAAGAACAGGAATGTGGAACATCAGTTCACAAATTGTCCATAATCAAGAACAGTGAGAAGACAGGACAGGAACCAGATTGTAAAACCCCAAGCCTGCCCTCTAGCCACCCATCTCCTCCAGTGGGGTTTCACCTCCTAAAAGATTTCAGATCCTTCCAATCCAGTACTGCCACGAGATCCCGGGGAGGACATTTCACATCCAAGCCACAGCAGAGAACAGCTTTACTCCACCACACAGTTCCCAGGACAAGCTGTCAAACACTCAGCCTTCTGAAACAGTCGACAGAATCCCCTGCTTTAGGCTGTTTTCCCAAGTATTTATCACAGCAAGAGAAAGATGGGGAAAAAAAATCAACCCTAGGACGAAGAAGAATTTGATTGTTTACAGTTTCACCACTGCCCACAATCCCTTTTCTGTTCATTCTGAGTCCTAAAACACAGTATACTTCAACAATGATCATAATAGCTATAATTTAGGGAGTGTACATACTGTGTTACTTATTTCATATGCGCTAATCTTACTACATGTATATAGTAATCCTGAGGAAGTAGACTATAGTTCTACTTTACATGAAAGAAGAAAAAAAAAAAGAAAGAGAATAAATACCCGAGTTACAGAGCAGTTGAGTAACTTGCTCCAGATTGCATACTTAATAGTGTAGTAGGAAGTGTAGTCTGACCAGATAGAAGTGAACACTGTTTTCCTAGCTCTGTGCAGTTACTTGTTGTGGCATTCAGGAAAATAGAGACATTTAGATGCTGCAGGTATAAACAAGGACAGGAACTGGCTAGGTTTCCAGCCTAGGGGCCACCAGTAATCTGTCCTCTACTTACTGCTCAGAACATGTAGGAAATGTCCCATTAGGGTGTGCTATCCTCTATGGCCTCTAGAGAGCCCTGTCTTCTAGTATCCAACTTAAGCAGTCTCTCCCTTTTTATTCTAGGGTTGGTCTCTGTAACCAAAAACAAATGTCAGGAGTGATGGTGTCACTGCTGGGGTAGATTTTAAAGGACTCTGGTTTTTCTCTAGATTGCTCTTTTATGTATGTCCTCTCAAATTACAAGGTCTGTAACAAGCCAGATGCCATGGCATGAGGACACTGGGGCAGGCTATGGAGTCACCATCATGATGAGGACCAGAAGCCTGCAGCCACCAGCTGGTGAGGGACTGAAGCAGACCGACAGGCAGGACAGCCATCTTGGAAGCAGATTCTCCAGCCCCAGTCAAGCTCTGAGGTGACTGCAGCCTGGCACTGGCTAACCACTCCTAAATTCCTATGTCTCAGAACCAGTATGAGTTCATCAATAATGATTTAAGGTGCCGAGTTCCAGGATAGCTAGCTATTTGGTCCTGCATAACTAATATCCAAGGTGAGGAGAGACTCTGTATCAGTTATCAGTGCCTCAGCAATCTCCTAGGTAACTCCAGATCCTGCCAAGTGAACGGTTAGAATTAATCATCAGTGTCAGGATCAAGCCCAACTATTTCCTGCATGTTCTGCTCAGATATGAAGGCACTGGACAGACGGCCTTTGTTGGTATCTTATAACTGAGACAAACTACATGAAAAAGCTTCCTAATTGAGGAAAGGTTTATTTTGACCCATGGTTTGGGGGATTTTGATCCTTGGTCACCTCTCACCATTGCTGTGGGCCTGAGATGAGGCAGAACATCATGATGGTAGGAGTGTGTGGCTGAGAAAGTTACCCACTTCATGAGAGTCAGAAAGCAGAAAGACCAAAATGGGTCTAGGTACTTATGAGCTGTGCTCTTAAAAGTTATGGTCTCATCTCACTCTGCTCCTCCACATCCTTCCCTACTTGCTGGTCTTCTTCCTGCCCTCAAATATTCCTCTCTGTTTTCTTGTGTGTGTGTGTGTGTGTGTGTGTGTGTGTGTGTGTGTGTGTGTGTGTGTTGAGAGAGAGAGAGAGAGAGAGAGGTGCAGGTGTGCAATTGCATGCATGTAGAGATCAGAGGACAATTTTCAAGGGTCAGTTCTCACACCTCTCTTGTTTTGAGGCAGGATCTCTCCTGTTCTTCCTGCCATTTCATTGTATACTCCAGGCTAGCTGGCCTGGTAGCTTCTGGGAGATTCTCTTGTCTCTGACCCCCATCTGGCCATGGGAGTACTGGGATTACAAGTGTATCAGCCTTCTTTGTGGGTTCCAGTGATCCAAATTCAGACGGTCTGGCTTGAGTAGGAAGCACTTCTACCCACTGAGCCCTCTCCTTGGCCCAGTTTCCTTTTTCTTTACAGTGGAATAAAATTCATTTTCTTTTTTCATTCTTCTGTTGATAGGCATCTGGGATGCTTCCATTCCCTAGCTATTGTGGATACTGCAGAATAAATGTGCATGGGAAAATATCTCTGTGGTCCCTGATTTAGAGTGACAAAGGTGGATGGTCATGGTTCTATTTTTAGCTTTTTTGTTTTGTTTTGTTTTGGTTTTTTTCCTTTTTTTTTTTTTTGAAGAGCTTGCGTTCCTTTGTTTTTGAAAGACACCAAGTTACTTGCCCCTCTGCTTCCTTTTGACACTTCTTCCTTGATCAGCTCCCCATTGCCTTACCTTTCAAGGCCCTGTGTCTGAGCAGAGCCTGCTGCAGTTGTGTGGAGTACATAGGGAGCACATAGGGAGCTGTCCAGCTGAGCTCAGCCTTGTGCTGCTGAGAATGCCTTTACCCCTGGCTCAGCAAGCTGATATGCATGAGAAGCAACTGACAATGGGCTGTCATTAAAACTGCATGAACTCCAGTGTAAGTCCATCTCAGAAACCTCAGAGAAGGTGGGAGCTGCTGTATGCACTTGGGAGGCCAGGCACCTCTAGATTTCCATTCTTGTTTTTGTTGTCTGTGTAAGAGGATATCGTGCATCTGACATCGATTCCCTTCACCTCCTCCTGGAAGCAGCATCTCTAGCCAGCAAAGGCTTACAGGAAAGGCCAGGCATGGCAGGAAGGGACATTCATGAATGTCATTCCTGTAGTCTTCAAGATCTATTCACTCAAGGCTGCAAATGTCACAGTATCCTTCCAAGAGACCAGGAGGAGTGCAGTTTTGTTCTTGGGAAAGGAGACAACATCCCAGAGGAAAAGAACAAGTTGACATGAGGAGATTGTTTGCCTGAGTGAGAAGTGAATCTCAGCAAGAGGCAGCAAACCTCAGGGTGTAATGGCTCCTGCTTGTCATCCTAGCCTTTGGGAAGCTGGGGCAGGAGGCTTGCTGTACATCCAAGGCTAGACTAGGCTACATAATAAGACTTTGTCTCAAACAAAAGAAAAGGCATCCAACACACCCAATTCTTCCTTCATCCTTTGCTGTAATTTGTTCAGACTGACACCATAGTATAAGCTGTGTATTCAGGTGGTTCTGAATGGGAGATTTATCTAGTCCATGTGAATAATAAGCAACAAAATTTTTTGCAGTACAAAGACTAGAAAGTGGGTTGGCTTCCCAGCCTACCTGTCAGACCCCAAGGCTCATAGGAAGACTGAACGATGATGACCAGTCTGCACTCAGAGCCTGCCTGCTGATAGAAAGAAGGGTGGCTTCATGCTAGGACTAAGCCAGGCTAACTGACCTGCAAGGAATGTGTGATAGGTTGATGGGACTGTAGATGCAACTCATTCTATTCAACTTCACTGTCTTTCAGAGTTCTACCAATTCCCTGTGCACACTCAGCATGGTGCATAGTGAACTTGTGTGTTTATTTGCCTTCCCCAGCTCTAATGGAAACTCCTCCATATGTTCAGGATTTGGGGTCAATTTTATTTCACCATCTGGAATATATAATATGCAAACATAGATATAGCTAGATATGTCTATAACATGAGACTAAATGAGTTAATGAATGATATCTAGAGATAATAGAGGTCACTTGTGATTTTTAATCTTTTTGTGTCACTTGACTAGATTTGGGGTCACTTAGGGAACACATAGGGTATCTCTGAATGGAGTATACAGGGAGAATTGTCCAAGGAGAAACAGCCTACTCTGAATACGGGAGTACCATCTCTGAATGTGGGAGCATCATCCCTTGGGCTATGGTCTTGGGATGAACACAAAGAAGAAAAAGTGAGCTGAGCACCACTCTCTGCTTCCTGTCTATGGACTCAGTGTAAGCAATGACATCCTGCTCCTAACACCACAGCTCTTGCCCTTCTCACCACCCCGACTTCCTTACCGTGCTGGATACTCTCAAACCATGAGTCAAGATGAACCTCCCTTCGTTGCTACTTCTTGTAATGAATATTCACAACAATGAGAAAAACGGCTAATCAGCCCCCTTTGCACACAGCCCTTTCTACAGGTTTTGGAAAATGTTTGACGACAAAGAAGCTGCATTTAAAAGAGGAAAGGAAGAAACCCAGATTACACTTTTATTTCTCTGGGTAAATCCATCTACTTTATCCCCAAAACTTGACAAATTACTTCATATCACAGAACATTACTTCTAGAAACAAGAGGAATTTGCTGTTACTGTCTTTGTTTTAGAGAATCCATGATAGAAGAGATTTTTCTGTCTATATTAAACAAGATAGATAAGTTTGCTCAAGATCCATCACAGGAATCCAAAGTCCTGTGGTCCATCAGCTTTAAGACAGGGTCGTCCCCACTGACATCTCCTGATGCCTGAAAACAAGTTGTATCTTCCCAACCTGCGAACCATTGGCCTTGTTGTCACTGTTTTGCACCAAATTCTTGTTGATGACTTACATCTCCACCACTTCAGTTGGTTACTTGTTATTCTTTGGGCTACACTGGTAAATCTAAACATCCTGTGAATATCTCTACAAAGACCAAGCAATGACTTGGCTTTGAAATGGAAAGTTTTTGTGTTTATACAGGAAGACACAGAGACTCACCAGGGCTGCTGCAAGACACTGAAGCATGTTTGATACTGGAGCAGTGACTGTGATTCCAGATGCTTTACACAGCATAATGTAGGGAGTAACTAGGTGCTTTACAGGGCATACTGTAGGGAGGTCCCTAATAGTAGATGAGCTTTGCTATGTCAGTTTACAGATCCATACACAAAAACTGACACATACCAGCAAGAAAACACCATCTTCAAAGTTTGCAGAAAGACGTCAACAGTTTAGGAGAAAATCCCAGAAGGAAATTGTTCAAGAAACTCCTCATCTTAATGCTCCCAATGGCACGGAAATTGGCATTATGTACAAAAACACAGATGTTGATAACTCTGAGATGGAAAGAACTTAAAAAAAAAAAAATTCTGTTTGTAGCAGATTTAGGAACTCTGCTTTTTGATGCATTCAGATAGATGCTGTAAAATATTAAGTTTAAATAAACACAAGGAATTTTTTTAAGCTTTGAATAAAAATTCAGTATGGGCCAGTAAAACAGTTCAATGGATAAATATGCCAAGGCTAGCAACCTAAGTTCAATCCCTGGATCCAACATGGGGAAGAAAATAACTACTCCCAACACGTTGCCCTCTGACACCATACATGTACGCTCGCGCACACACACACACACACACACACACACACACACACAGTAAATGTAATAAAAATGTTTAAATCAATGTGATAATGCATTGTGCCATCCATGCAATTAGCAGCATTTTTCCTGGTATATAATTTGTGGCATGCTAGATTTGGTTATCTATTCTTTATTTTTGGTATTTATTTATTTTATATGTATGAATATTTGTTTTGCCTGTATGTATGTCTGTGCAGCACATGCATGCCTGTTGCCTGGAGAGCTCAGAAGAGGGCTTCCAATCCATGGAACTTGAGCTATGGGTGTCTGTGAGCCACCATGTGGATGCTGGGAATTGAACCTAGGTTCTCTGCAAGAACTAGTGCTCTTAACCAGGGAGCCATCTTTCAAATCCCCATATTTTATATTCTTATTACTTCCATTGTGTTTGTTTATTCAATAAAATATTTGGCTTAGATTCTTTCTGGTTTTTTATTAAATTTTTTTCATACAATATATTTTGATCATGTTTTCCCTTCCCCACTCCTCCCAGATCCCATTTCCCTACCCATCCAACTTTATGCTCTCTCTGTCCCTTTCTGTCTATCTGTCTGTCTGTCTCTCTTTCCCCTCTCTCAAAGGAAAAAAAACCCACAAAGGTAAATTCAAAACAAACAACAGACAAATCAAAATGCTAAAACAAAACAAAGGCAATGCTCGAATTCACTGTTTCTGGATTTAAATTTCACAATGCTTTCAGCATGTTAGAATTCCACTATAACTGGAATGCATTCACTAAGGTCCACGTATTGAAAACAAATCTCATTGTAACATTGTTGGGAGGTGGGACTCAACAAGAGGAGGTTAGTCCCTGAATAACACAGATTGACACTGGCAGACCCACCACAGGTTCACACTAGCAGACCCTCCTACCAGAGATTTTGGACCTTTTATCTTATGCTTAGTTTGGCTCTCAAAGACTAGGATACTTGGAATGTTGAGCCCATAGGATGCTAAGGCAGGCCAGATAGACAGAGAGTCACATTCTTAGTGATACAACTAAAGGTGTCCACAATGGTTAAGGAAGGCATGCACTGCCCAATATGGTGATCTGTGGTAGGGTCTACCCATTTCTCTGTGGGAGGCTCACTCCCACTTTTTCCCCACGGTACTCTTGAGGAGGATGGAGTGAGAAATATTTAGATAGAAAGATAGAGGGGAGAGAAACAGATAGAAACACAGGATAGCCTCAGGAGGGCCTGGATCAATATCCATCATCCCCCTCCTGTATTTTAAAGGGCCTTTTATAGGAATGCTAAGGGGTGGAGCAAAAGACCTCCCCCTTGCTGTGGATATCGCTCTGTGTAAATAAAGTTCTGATTGACCAGTGGCCAGGCAGGAAGTATAGGCAGGACAAGAGAGAAGAGAATTCTGGGAAGTAGAAGGCTGGGGAGAGACACCGCCAGCCGCAGCCATGAAAAGCAACATGTAAAGACACCAGTAAGCCACAAGCCATGTGGCAAAGTATAGACTAACAGAAATGGGATAATTTAAGATAGAAGAAGCAGATAGCAAGAAGCCTGCCACGGCCATACAGTTTCTAAACAATGTAAGTTTCTGTGTGCTTTCTTGGTTGGGTCTGAGAGACTGTGGGACTGGTGGGTGAGAGAGATTTGTCCTGACTGGGCCAGGCAGGAAAACTCTAACTACACCCCCTATCTCAGCCAAGTACAGACCCTTCCAATCACCTGGTAACAACACACATGGTCAAGCAATCCTCTAATGCAGCTCTTCTGGGTAAAGTGAGCTCAGATTTCAGTAGGAAACTTTTGTGGGTCTCCACAGTGGTCATGAGCAATGCATGGCTACAGGAATTAGAACTTAATTCTTCAGACAAACTAGACTTATCTCAAGTAGCACCTGTAGCTATTGGCTGTCTTCCTGGACACCAACACTCTAGAATATGTCCAGTATTGCAGAAATTTCTCATAGACGGCATTGCTTTAGAAAAGACTGACGAGATTGCTCCGTGGTTAAGAACATGTTCTGTTTGCCTACAGGACCCAAACTCAGTTTCCAGCACCCACATTAGAAGGCTCACAAAGGCCTGTAACTCCACCTCCAGGGGGTCTCCCAGATAGGCCCTCATATCTGTGCATGTATTTCTAGAAGGTAGACACCTGGTATTCTCAGCATCATTTTTCCAATGTTTGATGCAGAGAGTTACTTCCAAACACTGTGGGTATCTGAATGAATCAGTTCCTCACTACAAACTTTCCATTCCAATTATGTCAATAGAAAACTTTCTCTCTCTGTCTGTCTGTCTGTCTCTCTCTCTTTCCATCTGTTTCTCCCTCCCTTACACCACCAAATCCCACTTACAGCTCTTTTGCTAGAGTTTGATATGTGAAATGGTCTTTCAGTAGGCTGTCTTTCCTGTATGATCCCTTAAGTTGTGGGTTCTCAACATGTGGGTCATGACACTTTTGGGGGCTCAAACAATCTTTTTGCAGGGATCGAATATCAGATATCCTACATATCAGATATTTACCTAACAATTCACAACACTAGCAAAATTACAGCTAGGAAGTAGCAACAACAACAACAACAAAAATTTATGATTGCAGGTGACCTCAGCATGAAGAGCGGTGTTAAAGGGTTGCAGCATTAGGAAGGTTAAGAACCACTGACTTAAGTTGTTTCCTTTTATTACATTTGATTGTTCTAAGGTATCTTTTCCATTTAGTATTTTCTAAATCTTACTTCTCTTTTCTGTGACAAAGTAGCTATAAGACCTCAGTGGCTGATGCTATTTTGAAAAACTTTCTTCAATGCACCAGGTCCCTCTGAAGCCCACAGCTACTGCTTCTCATTCAAAGATCCTTGGGTCTTTAAATAAGTCCCTTTACTGCATTAGGCTTCCCTCCTGTTTTTAGCTTACTCTTGAAGTAGAAATGCCTAATCTACCATAGGCATAAAGTCTAGGCAGATCTTCCTGGGATCCAGGCTCTCTTTGTTGCCTCACTAAGGGGTTGTTTTGCAAAAATCTCCCAACACAGAAAGGGGTTCACCAGAAAAAGCATGCTCACTCACTTCACCAGTGGTATTTCTAGCCACTTACTGGACTATGATCCTTTGGAATTTCAAAGAGAACTCCATGGTCCTCCCCTGAAGAGTAATATTTAATTTATTGATTATTTATTTAGCAACTGCATGGCTTGATACTGCAGAGAAGCCCATAGTAAATCATAGTGGTATCTGCCTTAAGATGGCTTATAGTCTAATAGAAATGAACTACAAACACAAATAACCACATTATAGGATAGGAAGTGGCACTCAAGATAAAATAAATATTGTTAAGCAATCACAGAGGGCAAAAAGCATTACCTACTTATCTAGTCAGGAAGGTTTTATCTTTTAGACCAGTGCTTTAATGGAGGGTTGAGTTTCAACTTGATGTGATCAGTATAACATTCTAAGTCAACTCATGATCACTTAAAGGCAATAGTGAAATTTCCCCCACTTGGCTAGACCACAAATATGGTGAGAAACTGGAATTTGAATGGGGAAGGTTACATTTTCTTGAAAACAATTCAGGGCTATATTTGTGGGTGATGGTGATGTGCTGATGGCATTTTACTAGACAATACCCTGGTAAAAGATTTAAAATTAGCCTGGAAAGTTTTACTGAGAGGACTGGAAGAAGAATAGACTGGGTATAGTAGTCAACTTGTACTAAATGACAAAATAAAGTAACCCCCAATCTCCTTGCCTTAAACTGAACAGTCTACCCTTCACTCTTGGGACATTGACAGGGTCCCTGATATGCTCATCAGGGATCCACTGGTTCAAACTCTCCTCTCTGGGATGACATACGTTATCAGCAGAGGAGTACTAGGAAAGAGCACAGCTCACTTCTGCTCACATCTCATTGGCCAGAGCCAGGAGTAAAGGAGGAGTGCAAAGAGGGATGATGCTTGTGAGGCAAGACAGGAGATGGACGGTCCTCCAGAAAGCAGAAGCAGCAAGGCCTGGATAGAATCCCAGAGATACCAAAGGGAAGGGAAAGATGTGGTAGCTAGCAGAGAAGGTGGGTAAGATGGGACCAAGATGGACAAGGTCTAAGGCTGGAGCTACCATTGGCTGTAGATTTTCAGTCTACAGAACATGGTACATTTCAGGCTCCCTCTTTTGTAAAACAGGAGTGATATCTACCTCACAGGGTTGTTGTGGGTATTAATCAGAGACAGTGTCTGTAAAGTATTTAAGGTTCGTGAAGAAGGCACTTTATAAATATAAAATAGTATCTATTAAAGTTGGCTTGTTTGTGAGAAAAAAAAATTCTAACACAAAAGAGAACAGGGAGTCACCTGCCCCACCCCCCATTGGAAAGATACTTTCCTTGTACAGTCACCAAAGGGCAACAGGTCACTCAATAATTCACCTGTTTTGGAATAGAATATTTGTTTAACTATGTAAAGATGCATTGCATTTGTTTATGCTTCATCTGTTGAACTATGTAAAGATGTGTTGCTGTTTCACCTTGCCTGCCTAAGGCACCTGATTGGTCTAATAAAAAGCTGAATGGCCAATAGCTAGGCAGAAGAGGGATAGGCAGGGCTGGTGGGCAGAGAGAAAAGGGGAGCCAGCCAGCCAGCCAGGTGACAGCCAGGTGTGGAAGAAGCAGGAAAGCAGGACGGACAGTATGTGGATGAGGTAAATGAGCACATAGATTAATAGAAATGGGTTAAGTTTTTTAAAAAGCTAACTAGAAATAAGCCTAAGATAAGGCTGAACATTCATAATTAATAATTAATCTCTGTGATTTTGAGGCTGATGGTCCAAGAAAATCCAACTACATCCACTTGAGGACTGTATTAGTTCTTTTTCTCATTGTTGAAAAAAAGGCAAGCTATGGAAGGATTTATTTTGTCGTGCATTTTGAGAGATAGTCTCTCATGGTGGGGAAGGTATGTTGATGGGAATGTGAGGTGGCTGGGAATGTCATATGTCATGTTGCACCCTTTCTCAGGAGGTGGAGCCAATGATGAAATTTTGAGATTGCCTTGTTCCTTCCCCACTTTTTATTCAGTCCATTCTATGAAATGATGCTGGCCACATGCAGAATATGTCTTCCCTTCTCAGTTAAATCTTTCTAGAAACACAGACACACCCAAAGGTGTGTCTTGAACTGTTTAGGAGGCACCCAGGCAGTGGAGCCAGGACCTGTCCTTGGTGAATGAGCTGGCGCTTTGGAACCTAGGGCCTATGCTGAGACACTTTGCTCAACTTCAGTGCAGGGAGGAGGGGACTGGACCTGTCTGGACTAAATCTACCAGGCTGGGCTGACTCTCCAGAGGAGATCTTGCCTTGGAGGAGGTGGGAATGGGGGGTGGACTGGGGGAGGGAAGGCTGGGGAGTGAGAGGAGGGAGGACAGGGAAATCCATGGCTGATATGTAAAACAAATAGAAAAATCTCTTAATTTAAAAAAAAAAAACAGAATATTCCTAAACTCACTAGTTATTTTTTATTGAAAATAGATTATTTTCTCATACAATATATCCTGATTATAGTTCCCCTCTCTCTACTCATCCCTGTTCCTCCCTACCTCCACTCCCCTCCAGAATCACTGCTTTTCTGTCTCTCATTAGAAAAGAACAGGAGTCTAAGAGTTAACAACCAAATATGACAAAATAAAATATAATAAGATGAAGCAAAAATGTTCATAGAGAAGTTGGACATGGCAACCTAACAGGAGGAAAAGAGCCCCAAGAGCAGGCACAAGACCAGAGACCTACTCATTCTCACAGTCAGGAGTCCCATAAAAATAATAAGCTAATATCTGTAATACATATGCAGAGGACCTGGTACAGACCCATGTAGGCCCTGTGCTTGTTGCTTTAGTCTCTGTGAGCTCATATGCACCTTCCTCAGCTGATTCAGAGAGCCTTATTCTTCTGGTGTCCTCTGGCTCTTACAATCTTTTTGTCTTCTCTTCTGCAGGATTCCCTGAGCTCTGAGGGGAGGAATTTAATGACACTTCCCATTTGGATTTTCTTTCCATATAATGTCTGGCTGTGGACTTCTACATCTGTGCCCATCTACTGCTGGAGAATGCCTCTCTGATGGTGATTGAATAAGACATTGATCATTGAATATAGAAAACTATCATTAGGAGTCATTTTATTGATTTTTTTTTTACCAGTAATATTGGTTTTACTATAGTCTCTTGGTTACCCATGCAGTATTGAATATGAATTCCTTCTCATGGAGTGGGCCTTAAGTCAAATCAGACATTGTCTGGCTGCTCCCACAAGTTCTGCACCACCATTGTCTAGCATATTTTTGCAGGCAAGACAGACTGTAGGACAAAGGTTTTATGGTTGGGTTGGTGTCCACATTTCTCTCTTGGTAGCATGCAGAGTACCTTCTCTCACCAAAGACACTGGAACATAAGGGGAAGGCTCCATGTAGACACCAGCTCAGCTTCTCCATGTTCAATGAGTTATGTTGTTGTCCTTACAATGGAGCCCCACTGTCAGTTTCCAGAGAGCAAGCAGCCCTTTGTCTTAGCAACAGCCTGGGTTGTTTGGGAATTTCCATGAGACCCTCTTGGCCAACAACTAAACTGAATACAACCTAGTCCCACCACTGGAAGCCTCACCTGGGAACAGGAGATAGCTGGTTGAAACTCCATATCTCTCATTACTAGCAGGCCTTATTAGGATCACCTTCTTAGATTCCAGGAAGTTTCCCCTGCACTAGGTTTCCACACCACTCCCTCAAAGCCTGCTGATTCCAGCTATCTATACACTGTCTCCCTCTACATCCTTGCACTCCCACCAGCAATGGAGTAGGGTTCCCCTTTCTCCACACCCTCGCCAGCATGTGCTGTCAGTTATGTTATTGATCTTAGCCATTCTGACAGATGTAAGATGGAATGTCAAAGGACTTTTGATTTTCATTTCCCTGGTGGCTAAAGATACTGAAATTTTCTTTAAGTGTTTCTCAGCCATCTGAGTTTTCTCTATTGAGAATTCTCTGTATAGGTCTGTACTCATTTTTTTAAATTGAATTATTTGGTTTTCTGATACCTAGTTTCTTGAGTTCTTTGTAGATTTTAAATATTAGTCTTCTATTGGATATGAAGTTGGTAAAAACTTTTCCCGTTCTGTAAGCTGCCATTTTGTCCAATTGATGGCATTCTTTGCCTTACAGAATCTTTTCAATTTCCTGAGGTCCCGTTTATTAATTGTTGATCTTAGTGCCTGCACTATCACTGTTCTATTCAGGAAGTCTTCTCCTGTGCCAACACATTCAAGGCTATCCTCCACTCTCTCTTTTATCAGGTTCAGTGTATTTGATTTTGTGTTGAGGTCTTTGATCTACTTGGACTTGAGTTTGTTCAGGGTGATAAATATAGATCTATTTGCATTCTACTTGCAGACATCCAGTTTGACCAGCACCATTTGTAGAAGATGATGTCTTTTTTTCCAGTGTGTATTTCTGGCTTCTTTGTAAAAAAAAAAAAAAAACAGGTGTTTATGGATGTGGAGATTTATGTCTGGGTCTTCAATATGATTCCATTGATCAATGTGTCTGTTTTTATACCAATACCATGTGGTTTTTATTACTATAGCTCTATAGTACAACTGGAAATCAGAAATGGTGAGACTTCTAGAAGTTCTTTGATTGTTCAGGATTGTTTTAGCTAATAAGGGGTTTTGTTTGTTTGTTTGTTTTTCTATATGAAATTGAGAATTGTCCTTTAAAGGTCTGTAAAGAATTGTGATGGAATTTTGATTAGGATTGCATTGAATCTGTAGATTGCTTTTGGTAGGATGACCATTTTTACTGTGTTAATCCTACAAATCCAAAATCATGGGAGATCTTTCCATCTTCTGATATTTTCTTCAATTTCTTTCTTTAAAGACTTCAAGTTTTTAATCATATAAGTCTTTCACTTTCTTGGTTAGAGATACCCAAAGGTATTTTACATTATTTGAGGCTATTGAGAAAGGTGTTGTTTCCCTGATTTCTTTATCAGTCCTTTTGTTGCTTATATATAGGAGAGCTACTGATTTTTGCGAGTTAACCTTGTATCCTGCTAATTTGCTGAAAGTGTTTATTGGCTGTAGGAGTTCCCTGGTGCAACTTTTAGGGTCACTTATGTATACTATCATATAACCTACAAATAACAATTTGACTTCTTCCTTTCTAATTTGTATGCTTTTGCTCACCTTCAGTTATACTGCTCTAGCTAAAACACCGGGTAATATATTGAATAGACACAAAGAGTATGGGCAACCTTGTCTTGTTTCTGATTTTAGTGGAATTACTTTGAGTTTCTCTCCTTTGAATTTGATGTTGGCTATATATAAATTTGCTGTAATTTGCCTTTATTATGTTTAGGTATATCCCTTGTATTCCTAATCTCTCCAGGACTTTATCATGAAGGTCGTTGGATTTTGCCAAAGGACTTTTCTGAATCTAATGAGTTTATCATGTGTGTTTTTTTTCTTTCAGTTTATTTATGTGGTAGATTATATTTACTTATTTTCATATATTGACACTTCTGAGTCTCTAGGATGAAGCCTACCTGGTAATGGTGGATGATCTTTTTGGTGTGTTCTTGGATAGAGTTTCCAAGTATTTTATTGACTGTTTTTACATCTATGTTCATAGGGGAAATTGGTCTGTAATTTGCTTTCTTTTTTAAGTCTTTGTGTGGTTTGGGTATCAGGGTATCTGTGGTCTCATAAAATGAATTAGGCAATGCTCTTTCTGTTTCTATTTTGTGGAATAATTTGAGGAGTATTGGTGTTAAATCTTCTTTGAAATCCTGATAGATTTCTGTGATAAAACCATGTGGCCCTGTGATTATTTTGGTTGGGAGTCTTTTAATGACTGCTTCTATTTCAATAGGGATTGTAGATCTATTTAAATTGTTTATCTGATCTGGATTTAACTTTTGTAAGTGGTACTATCAAGAAAAATTTATACATTTCTTTTAGATTTTCCAGTCTTGTAGGGTACAGGTTTTTAAACTATGTCCTTAATGATTCTCTGGATTTTTCTCTGTGTCTGTGTTATGTCCCCCATTTCATTTCTGATTTTGCTAACTTGGATATTCTCTATCTGCCTTTTAGTTAGTTTGGATAATGGTTTGTCCATCTTGTTGATTTTTCTCAAAGAATAACTCTTTGTTTCATTGATTCTTTGCCTTGTTCTGTTTCTATTTTATTGATTTCAGCCCTCAGTTTGAACCTCAGCAGCTACTCCTCTTGGGTATGCTTGTTTCTTTTTTGTTCTAGAGATTTCAGGTGTATAATTAAGTTGCTGGTATGAGGTCTCTTCAATGTTTTATGTAGCCACTTAATTCTGTGAACTTGCCTCTTAGCACTACTTTTGTTGTGTCCTTAAGTTTGGGTATGCTGTGTGTTCATTTTCACTGAATTCCAGAAAGTCTTTCATTTCTTTCTTATTTCTGTCTTGGCCCATTTTTCATTTAGTAATGACTAGTTCTGTTTCCATTCATTTGTAAGCCTTCTGTTGTTTCTACCTAGCTTTAATTCATGGCAGTCTGATAAGATAGAGTTACTTTAATTTTCCTATATTTGTTGAGACTCGCTTTATGTTTGAATGTGTGGTCAATTTTGGAGAAAGTTCCAGGGGGTGCTGAGAAGAAGGTGTATTATTTTGTGTATAGGAGAAATGTTCTGTAGATATCTGCTAAGTCCATTTGGTTTATAACTTCTATTTGCTCCAGTATTTCTCTGTTTAGTTTTTATCTGGATGACCTGTCTATTGGTGAGAGTGGGATATTAAAGTCTCCCACTCTCAGTGTGTGAGGTTCAATGTGTGATGTAAGCTGTAGTGGTGTTTCTTTTGCAAAAGTGTGTGTCTTTGTGTTTGAGTCATACATGTTAAGAATTGAAATATCATCTTGGTAGATTTCTCCTTTGGTCAGTATGTAGTATCCTTCCTTACTTCTTTTGATAAGCTTTGATTTGAAGTTTATCCTGTTAGATATTAAAATGGCTACACCAGCTTGCTTCCTAGGCACATTTGCTTAGAACATCTTTTCCTAATCCTTTACCCTGAGGTAATATTTATCTTTGATGTTGAGCCATATTTCTTGAATACAGCAGAAAGATGAATCCTGTTTTTACATCAATTCTGTTAGTCTATATCTTTTTATTGGAGAATTGAAACCATTAATGTTGAGATATATCAATGACCAATGATGTTGATTACTGTAATTTTCTTGTTGATGGTGGTGGTGGTGGTGGTGGTGTGTGTGTCTGTGTTTCCCTTCTTTTGATTTTCCTAGTGTGAGATAATTTATTCCTTTTGTTTTCATGTAAGTAGTTAACCTCCTTAGGTTTAAATTTTCCTTCTAGCACCTTCTGTATTGGGGGAAAGAAGGTTGAAGGAGGTCTTTATGATTCCTTGGGGATTGGTCAGAGAAGAAAGGAAGACAATAGCACATTTCCTGCTGCAGAGCTGGGATGAAACTAGGGGGATTGGATCTCAGAACAGTAGGAGACCCATGAGTCTGCCTTCAACCTATTTGTTGCCCTGGGGAGGAGCAGCCTTCTGGAGTTGGTGTCTGGGATAAAGCAACAAGTTGGGGGAGAAAGTTAGAAAAGGAAGATCTGTGGGATGCACAGGCATGAGAGTGGAGCAGGAAAGGCTGCCAAGGGTGTTCCTACTGCAGAGCTGGGGGTGAGGCTGGGGGATTGGAACTTGGGGAACAGAGAAAGAAGAGAAGATCTGTGGGTGGCCTACTTGCTTTTCTGGCAGGCATGGTCAGGTTAGCAGGGAGTGTTTTCTGGAGTTGGAGGCTAGGAAACAGCAACAAATGTAGGGAGGGAAGTTAGAAAGAGAAGAGCCACAGGAGATGGGAGGGGGTGAGAGGGTAGCAGGGAAGGCTGCCACAGGTGTTCTGCTGCAGAGCTAAGGGTGAAACTGGAGGTTGGATCCGGGAGAACAAAGAGAGAAGAGAAGGCTTGTGGGCAATCTACCTGGCTTTCTGAAGCTCATTAGTTATTAATTCAAATGAATTAACAAAAATGTTTAATGACAGGATAATCAGCTATCTACAGAGTAACAAAAGTAATTATGAGGGACCAGCTCTGCAAGCACTGAAAAGCACGTTGCTGTTTTTCTCTATTTAGCCTCACATTTTATGTCAGAGATTACATCACTCTTCCAACAGATACTTGGCACTCTCCCAAGATAAGTGGCGCATACACTTTTCTGCATGGGGATTTTTCATATCTTTTCCAAATTGAATATGAAACATGAGTTATTCCAAGAACTACTTACTTGGATTCCAGTAAACAACAACAGCCAATGAAAAGATGCCACAAAACATTCTGTTAAGGATCCATTGGTTATTAAGCAAAAGTCTCAAAGCCTGGTGGAGTGCACTGCTCTATAAGTTGATATTCAGAAGATTCCAAAGACTCAGAACTATATAGATGACTCTCATTTCTTTGCCCCTCCCCCCAGGAGAAACAGTAAAACCCTCTCGCTGAAGACACCACTTACCTTGATTACAAAACACGGAGAGATCAACCTTTACTGGAACTTTACTGGAAGCTTCCTTCCCATTGTCTAGCTTCCATCATGCCACAAGCTGGTACACAGGCAGCTAGGAGAGAAAAATCTGCAATGACTTTACATAGCTGTGAACGTAATGCTACAATGTAAGATGTGCCCACTGGCGCAACAGTAGTTCTGCTGCTATAGGGTTAACCAACTGCTTTCTGATTGGCTCTCAAACCCCTTCCATAGGAAAGAGTTCATGACTGATTCTGTGGACCAGGTCAAAGGTTAATGGCTAAGGATCACATAGCTTCAAAGGTAAACCTACTATTGTTTTGCTAAGTGAATGCATTGTCAAATTGCCATATATATATATATATAGATAGATAGATAGATAGATAGATAGATATATGTATATATATACATGTGTGTGTATAAATGGATGTATGTGTGTGTGTGTGTGTGTGTGTGTGTGCGTAGTACTGCTCTCAGCCTTAGTCAGAGAAGCTTTTCTTTGCAGCAAATCCCAGTTACTACAAACACATGGCCTGTCAAGACACAGAAAACAAGAAATTATTGAGTGTTCAGCCTTATATGGTACACCCATATAATCCACTCTAAGGCTCAGGGAACATCATAGGAAGGTGGGACAAAAGATACAAGAATCACATTATGGGAAGGAAGAGCTGTCTTATGGGTGTGATATGGCTGTGGCACCCATGAACTCACAGGAGTTGTGGTTTTCTGCACAAGATTTAGCCCGTAAACAGCAGTCATGATGGGAAGGCCCCTCCCAGGAGAGCTACTGACAGTCAAGGGTGTCTAAAGAAGGGGAGATCATTGTCTTCCATGGTGTAGCCACTGGTGAGTTGCCTCTGGCCCAGTGGTTAGCTTCAAATCAGGCCCATGTGGGTGTCTCTGATTAAACTCAGTGGGCTTAAAACCAAAATCAAAACAAAAAGATATGAAAGTGAGATGGAGACTTTTGGGAAGAAGCAGGAATTGGGGAGAATGGAAAAGAGATTGGGGGCAGTGAGTATGGTCAGGTCTATTACATACATATATGATATTGTCAGAAACTAAAGTAATAAAAAAAAATCTGTTAAGAAACCATCTAAGGATTGAGATGTATTTCAGTGGTAGGGCACTTGACTTAAAGGCACCAGACCCTTGGTTCAATCTTCACTGCCACAAAAGTAAAGCAAAACCCACCAAGAGGTGTTTTGTTTTTTCCCTGTGGCGATCTCTGTAAACCAGTAAGATTCAGGCATTAGCAGCATTAGACATTTGATTCCTTCTCCTCCTGTCTATGGGGATTTCTGAATATGTCCAAATCCTCAGGTTCCTGTCTTTATGCACTCATGCTTCTGTAACACAAATACCATAAACCCTATGCCTGAGGGATGAGACGCATTGATGTCTTACAATACTGGAGGATGGGAAGTGAAAATGCAAGACAGTGGCAGGGTCAGTGTACAGTGGAGATCCAAGTCTCACAGACAGCACCTTCTTTTAAAGATATTCATTCATTCATTCATTTAATGTGTATGGATTTTTTTGCCTGCATGTATGTCTGTGCACCCCATGTATGTCCGGTACCCTTGGAGGCCAGAAGATGGCAACAGATCCCCTCGAACTGGAGTTACAGATGGTTATGAGCTGCCATGTGGGTAGCTGGGAATCAAGCCCAGGTGCTCACAAAGAAAAGCCAGAGCTCTTATCCACCACGCCATCTCCCCAGCCTTATATGGCACCTTCTCGTTGAACCCTCGCCAGGTGACAGTAGCTAGCCAGCTTGTTTCGGTCTCCATGGTAAGGCCACTAATGCCAGTCCTCAGGACGTGTGTCCTCTTCCCTCAAGTCTCATCTCTTAACACTGTCATTCTGGGAAAAGTTTTTATATCTGAACAGGGGTGGTGGCATGCAGACATTTGGGTCACTGCACTATGCAAAAGTGAATGGTATCAATGATGCTGGGATCATTTTTTTTTTTTTTTTTAAGAAAACTACACTGAATATGTTACTGGTTACCTTCTGCAAAACACTTTCTGAGCTGTAATCCCAGGCTGGTTCTATCTAAGGGTGATAACAAGGATAAAATGAGCCTGAGAGATAAAAGTAGTCTTAGAAAATTGGAAGGCACCATTCCTACCACCTACCTTTCTAGCCTTGGCAAGTAGGACTTTTGCTTATTCTATAGGTACATGACCTATATCCTCCACCCCCAGCTTTTGCCTCAAGGGAGCCTCCTGCAAGTACTGCCCTTGCCAATGGAAGGCCTTGTGGAAAGCTACTTAGCTGCATAATCAGGTTGTGTGGGGGCTGTGGGCTTGGGCCTCATCCCTGTCTTCACCTGATCCCAGATGCCAACAGGAATCAGAGACAAAGAGCATCTTTAACTGCCCTTTCTCAAGGGCTGCTTTCTCCCCAGAGACAGACTCTGCCGAGGCGGATTTGAACTGGATCCAGCAAACCCAGAAAGTGTGGTGAATGAGAAAGCCAGCTCTCCTGGCAAGAAAAGGGAAACCAGCTTTCATGCTCAACAAGGGCCTCTCCCAGTGAATTCCAAGCACACTGGGTCACAGCTGAGAAAATGCCACACACGGATGAAGACGACGATACTGTCACAGTGCACTCAACTGTCATTAGCAAGACTCACCTTAATGGAGATGTCCTCCAGCCAGGGCTGTAAAGTGGAAATGTACCCAGGGATCCACTACCTACAGGACAAAGATGCATCAGTTAATTAGATGCAAAAATTCTCTCCTCTAGGTACATGTGTTTGAACACATGGGCCCCAATTTATAGAATTTTTAGAAAGTGGGTTGTTGTCTATAAGGCAGACATTGAGGTTTATAGAGCAGACCCACTTCCTATCTGCTCTTCACTTCCTGATCCCTGGAGATGTGAGCAAGTCACCTCAAGCTGCTCTGCCATAGCCACTGTTCCTTCCCACCATTGTGCCTTCCTCGCCAGGGTGGACTACCTCAAGCCAGATCCAGATAAATCCTCCTTTCTTCAGCTGTTTCCTGTTGTGTATGGAGCACAGTGATGAGAAAAGTGAGTGATGTAGGCATTAGGAGAGAAAGGCTCTGAGGATGGGGAGACAACTCAGCTGCTAACATGTTTACCATGTCAACACGAGGGCCTGAGTTCAGATCCCCAGCATCCATAGAAAAGCCAAGTACAGCATCCATACAAAAGCCAGTGCTGGGGAGGTAGAGACAAGAGCATCGCCAGGCTTGCCAGCCAGTTATTCTAACCAAAGAGGTAAACTCTGATTTTAGTGGGAAATCTTGTCTCAAAAAAAAAAAAAAAAAAGTGGAGAGAAACAGAGAAAGACCCCAGTATCACAGTATCAATGTTGGTCTCTGGCTTCCATACATGTATAGCTCCACCTCACTTTTTCACTCATCATATTAAAACAAACAAACAAACAAACAGATGAACTTGTGCAGGAACACACACACACGTAAGCAGTACACACACATGAAAGATGGCTCAGCTCTATGCCATCAGTTTATAAATATACCTGCTGTTACCAAGACAAAGTAGCTGCAATGTTCCCTGATGGTCAGCTTAAGCTTCCTTGGCCATTTGCCATGGCAGACACATCTACCACTATTCCCTTTTTTCTGTATTGCTAATGTCATAGAAAGATTGGGTACTAGGGAGGAGCATCCAGGACAATGTATGCTGGGTCCTGTGCCTCTTCATGAAGAATCTTGCTTGCACATCACATAGCCTCCCAGTTGGCAACATGAATTAGGGAAAGACACCAAGCAACACAGCTCACCAGTTCTATGTCATTTCATCTCTGTGACAATAAGTACTGTCATGCATAAAGTTGTCGTATATGTATTTGGGCATTGATTGAGTGGCCCATGAGCCAGTGTGGAAATGGTAAATGTGAGATGTTCAAACCTGTTAGGCTGAGGATATGTGTGAAAGTGCTTTGTGACCTACAGCAGCTCTCAGAGGTCGATTTTTTTTTAAAAAGAACTCCCTTGTGAACTTTCCTCATTCTGATTATTAAATCCAAACCCATCATTGACATACAACCTCTCATCAATAATTTCAGTCTAATTCTTTCTCTGCTACCTATGAGAACAGTTGTTTATAGTGGGGTGATCTGGTTTTGCTTAGTAGGACCGGTCTCAGGGGTATCTAAAGTTATTCAACATAGCAACACAGCACAGGGCACTTGTGTTGGGGAGGGTTGGTGTTTTCATGAGAAATGCCTCTCATAGGGTCATATCCTCAGAAGACAGTGCTGTTTTGGAAGGTTACAGACCCTTAAGAGGTGGAGCCTTGCTAGAGGAAGCCATTTATTGGGGGTGGGTCTTGAAGTTTGATAGCCTGGGCCTATTTCCTCCATGCTTTGCTTCCTAATTTTGGTCTCAATGTGACAAGCTGTGCCATGCTGCCACCGCCATCACACCTTTCCTACTCTGGTGGGATATATCCCCTCAGACTGTAAGCCCAAACAAAAGGCTTTCATCGGGCACTTGATAATAGCAGCAGGGAAGGTAATTAGTGCAGGTTGTAAAGGAAAAGAAACCAGCAACAATAAACTCTGCCCATGTTCGATGTCATCTAATGGGAGCTCTGGTGTTTATATTGGATAGGAACCCCTTACCATGTCTGTCTGTCTGTCTGTCTACTGCTTGCTGTCTTGCTTCCTTTTACAAGCCTGCAGGTACCTAGTCTATTAGGGAGAAGTAGCAATTGTCAGAGGCTCAGCGCTCAGAGTTTTTCCTGTAGTTTGCCTTTGGATGTATCCAGGCCCTGGTGCCTAGGGCAGACCTCTACAAAGAATTGTAACTTTAAAAATAGCTGTGACTAAATGACTTCATTTCTGGATAAAGTCACTCAGAGTATTCCATCTGTTTCTAGAATATTGTCTGGTGTCATCAAATGACCAGCAATAGACTCCCAAGAGAAAGAAAATATTTGAGGCTCCCTGCAATGTGACCTGTATTCAGTCACGGGGGCTCCTTGTTCCTCAAATATCAAAGATAGGTGACATTAAAGTGGGGACTTTTTTCAAGATTTTCTCACTTTTCAGATAAGGAAATGGAGGATCAACAAGGTCAAGTGAGCTGCCCAGGTTCACACAGAGATCTCCAGACTTAATTTGGATTGGCTCCTCTTCATGCATCCTTTTTCATTCTGTTACTAAGCTTTGAAGAGAGGTAGTTTATTGCTGAATGATGATTTAGAATTAAACTTAGTCCACAAATAACGCTTACTCTGAGAAACGGTGTTTTATTCTAGTATTCTAAACTACTGGTATGTAAAAATGGGGCTTCCTCATGATGTGCTCACACACTCGTCCCATGTACTTGGGTCCATGGGTCTAACCATTCTGCAACCCTGCTTCCCCCGAGCCAGGTTTGACCAGGTACTCTCAGTCTGAAGTGCCAGCAGCAGCACACTCTAGAAACATTGCTAAGATCATTTTCTGTTTGTTTTCTCTTAGCCAGACTTTTCTTACTCCTTCTCTTACTTCAGCTTCCTGACCTATCAAGATTATTTTATCTGCTTTCCTAAAAGCCGAAGTCCCCACTCACAGGCAAGATGGGAATCAAGCTGTGCATTATTTTAAAAACAACAACAACAACAACTTGGAGCGAGGATAATACAAGCTCAGACAGAGCTTCATCCTGCAGCACTGACACCTGTCTGCAACCATGTTAATTATCTTCCTGAGCTGATGGAGACCCCGATAATAACTGTGAAAGCATTCTGAATGCTAAGAGGGGCAGTCCAGTAAGATATGGTCTGCTCTGTACTGCACACTATTATAATATGGGCCTTGTTGTAGTTGGCAGAGTTTATAAATGATTTCAAAATGATCATTTTCATTTCAAAACTGGCAATCTATAATATATATGAGTTAAATAAGATACTGAATTACAGTAATGAATTTGAGTGATAAGTCTGAATGACAGAGGGTTTAAAATCACTTGTTAATTTCCCCAGCTATTAGGTTGATAGTGTGCAGTGCACATTTCCATACTGATGTAGTTCCTTTCTAATTTATAACAAATTCATTTATATTTTGAGGCAGGCATAGATATATGGACACACACTCACACACATACACACACACACACACACACACACACACACACACACACACACACACAGGCATAAAACTTATTTTCTGCAAAGGTTCGGGATGCCTGGTGATGCCACAGAGTTAGAATGAAGGAAGGATGGTCAGCCAAGCTTTGAGTCAGGCAGATGGTTCCGGCCTGGTCCAGGGCTTGATGTTTGTATTAACCAGTCATTTAAACTTCCTGCATCCTAGTTTCCTCAGCTGCAATAGCATGCTACCTCACAAGGCTCCTGCAACAGCTCAGCAATACTAGGGCACTTAGCGCAACGCTCGACACTAGGATCTATTGTAAACTTTAGGAATACTAAGAATGAATATTTGGGACAGGAGGATGGCTCACAAGCATGGGGTTCTAAGTTTGCTCTCCAGCACCTGCATGAGAGAAAAAAAAGTATGTCCAGAAACCATGTAAATGTTGGGTGCATTTGGCAGCCATCCTGTAACTTCAGCCTCAGATTATGGAAACAAGGGATCCCCAGAAAAAGATGACTAGTAAGAGTAGCCATACAGAAGAGGGCTTGGCTGAGAGACTCCATCTCAAAGGATGGAAATGAAAGAGCCATTGAAGAAGATGGCTAACATCAAGTTGGGGCCATCATAAATACACATTTATTCACACACACACATGGGCACCCATACACATATAAGTACACATACATGTATGACATGTATTTGCATGCTGATGTTTAAATTTTTTGCTAGAAAAAAAAAATTGATCCCCAGCACAGGCATGAGGAAAAAGATGTTCGCCTATGGAGAAGTCTTTGGAAGTACTTGGAAGGGATTAATGCAGTTTTCATGGATCTGTGTTATTTCTTGTTAGATGTTATGAAAGAGTAAGCAAGCATGACCCCTCTATTCACACTGGCTTTCTGTCTTGTCACAATATCTCTCTCACCTGTAGACACTCCTACCATAACGTCCTTTATCATTAAACCTTCACAGAGCAAAGTCACTGCTGGTACTGTGCCCTTGAACTTCCTGACTATGAGCTAAATAAACCTCTTTTCTTTATAAAGTTTCCCAGATTCTGGTGTATTATTATAGTAACCAATAAAGGACTTCTACAAATGGTTCATACTAATATTTCCCCTATACTCACACCACCTAACTTTCCTTGATATTTTAAATTTTACTGCAAGTGTTTCTTCATACACTTGTGTGTGCACACATACACGTACCACACTGTATGTGTGAAAGAGAACAACTTATACAAGTCAGTGTTCTCTTTCTACATGTGGAGCCTAAAATTAAAGTCAGATCATCAAGCTAGGTAGCATGCGCCTTTACCCACTGAAAAATAAAGTTTCAAAATAATTGAGAGAATATGGCAATGGAGATTCATTTCTGTTCATCTGTTTCACCAGCTAACATTTTAACAGTCACTTTCCCCAAGCCCCATCTTCCATCTCCATCCTCAGCAGAAGACGTAAAAGTGAATTAGAGACATTAAGATGACAATATGTCCCCAACTTCTGTTAGTGTCTCCTAAGAGAAATAAGACAATTGCCCAAAAGTCAACAGTCCACATCTCATCCAAATTTCCTAATTCTCCATAACTGACGTCATTTTCATTCATTTGATCTAAAATCCAATCAAAGTTCATGCATTTTATTGAAATGATATCTCTTTTAATTAAGAAATATCTATCTTAAGGGGGGGAAGGTCTTTTATAATGCTGACATATTGAAGAGTTCCAGCCAGTCATATAGTTTTATTATTTCTTAATTTAAATTTTTATCATTTTCTCATGATTAGATTCATGTAAACATTGACAAGAATCATAGTAGGACACCTTATGTCTTGCAGTGTCAAATCAGGAGACATAGAATGTTGGATTATCTCATTATTAGTGACATTAAGTGAGTTTGCTTGATTAAGGAGTTGACTCCTGGGTTCTCTAGTGCAGTGCATTATGTGTTTTCCTTTGTGATCAACACATAACCTCCAGGCAGATATCTGTGAACACTTCAGCACACTCATGAAAATGTTCCAATAATATTCACTCAGCAGTCTGGGTATCCAGGAGACTTGCCCAAATACGTAGATGACTATGAAGTGACCGCACTGTAACACACCCATTCTTCTACATCAGCTCGCTGGCATTCTTCTGTAAGAGTCCACCTTGCTCTTTTTGTTCTGATATTATGAATTCATGGGTTATTTGTCTCATTGAATATGTTATTACTCATCACTGTCTTTTTCATGATGCTGAAACTTAACCCTCTCTGAGTAGCCTCTTTCATGTTTTTTCTTAAAACATTCTCTAGTTTTTAAAGCTTGCTTTGGCATCTGGTAGAAGATATTACAGAGTTAGCATGCCACACGACCGAAATTTCCCAGTGAGTACCCATGGCACCCCAGCTTCTCTCAGTGGCAAGTAAGATGACTCATGAATAAAAAGTTAATAATATAATTAATAGAAAGTATATTTAAGCCACTACCTTTGGAGGGAAATGGACTTCCTGCTGGGGATCCTTCTGGTTGCCTGGGTTGGAAGATTTTTGCCTGGTGGAGCATATCTGGGGGAACATGGAAAGAGGCCAATAGCTGGATCGTTATGACTGTCAGCTAAACAATTTCGCCCACACCAGGTGAGCTTTCCCACAATTCTAATCAGAGTTTTGAGTCATAAAAAAGTGTAAAGTGTATAATATATACAGTTTAAAATCATAGATAGAGTCACGTAAAGTATATAATATATACAGTTTAAAATCATGGATAGAGACACGTATACACTCACTGGGGAGAGATTGAACACGGAAACTGAAAATACTCCCAGACATCAATCATCTAAGTGCCAACCACCTTATTTCAAGTCTTAGGGCCAAGAGCAGTAGAGCTTGGGGCTCTGCCTGTCTTGGCAATCTGTCCAGGACTTTGCTGAGAGCTGCTTTTGAAGTTCAAGTATGTTCATCCCCTCTGTTCTCAATCTTGCCTGCTCAGCCAAATGCCTTTCTTTCAGTTATCTCCCAAATGTTTGCTTTGGAGCATCTTCTTTTGGGTTCTTAATGTTTGCTTGATTTCCCAGGGGTAGGCAACTGGCATCCAGCCCATGCTGAATCTTGGAGGACAATTGGGGGTAAATGTTCTCCTAGTTGGTCCAGTTCAGAAGCCTTCCTATTCTCTCCTTGAGGCAGGCAGCCAACCTCAGTTCCATAGGACCTCATCATTGTTTGTCAATATTATTCTCAATCAACACTATGAAGAATATTTGGTTATTCTGTGAACTTAGATTAGCGTGGTATGTTCTTGGGTTCTCCAGTAGCCTCTTGAGGTGTCTGCAAAACTTGTTTACAGCCTTGGACTCCAGCATCCTGAATGACCTTGGCCATCTCCCTGAAATTATGCCTACTGTTTCTTTCACCCAGTGTTAGAATTTGCATGCCCTTTCATTTGTGTTAATAGACTCAGTGAGATTTAATACTGAATGTTTTCTAGTCATTTCCACATATAGCTCAGTTCTTGGCTTTCTCTCAAATTTCACCCGAGGAGTCTACAGAGGTTGGGAATAGTTACTAAGCCAGACCCCTGCAGTCCCATTGAGCACAGGGAACTCTGTCTTAACATTTAAGACCCCCCATATACCACATATCAGGTCTCTTCTCAGAAACCTAGAAGGTTTTCCGAGGAGGATTTTCTCTGCTTCCATGAGATTGTTCTGCTTTCTTTATTCACACAGCAGCATCCTTTCTCAGACTTCATTGTGCCCCTGAGTCAGTCAAAGAAAGTCAGGTCACCCTCGGGATTGCTAAGCACCTCCTCTGACCCAGCTACCTCCTGAGGCTTGACAATTAAACCTCCCAGGTAGTGTTAATAGAAATGGTCTCATTGTGAGCTTTGCATTACAGGTTGCATCACCTTTCTCCATGCATCTGAGTATTCTCAGGGATGGAGCATGACTGCGAAGGTACTCATTTACAATGTGAAGGTCCCAAGATTGTGTATGTAAGTATGGCTGCTCCACAACATGGCTTCATGTCAACATCATTAGTTATAAGGGAATCCATTGTGGACAACAAGCCAACAGCCTGAAATGACACCAAATTGAGATCTGAGCTGTCATGATGGAGGTCACCTTGACTACAATTTGCTAATGAAAGAATAGACCAGCAAACATATATCATGAGTCTTTTGGCACAATATCCTTCTAGAAAGACACAACATGTTCTCAACCTGTGGGTCACAACTCCTACTCTGTTGGCAAACAATCTCCAAAAATATTTACATTATGAATCATAATAGTAGAATAATCACAGTTATGAAGTAGCAATGAAATACTTTTATGGTTGGGGTCACCACAACATTAAAGAGTCATGGCATTAGGAAGGTTGAGAACCACTAGTGTATAAGAAAGTGGAGTGGGTAAAATGAGAGGGCACCACTGCTAGATACAGACTCATACATACTGAGAATGAAATCTTAAATTTCACAGATTGGAGTGGTAGACAGACAGAGGTAAGGGATTGTCTGTGATCTCATTGTCAGTGGAGAGTGCTATGGCAGGATGGGGCCAGGGGTAGAGTTGTACCAGGTGTCATGTCTGACACAGGGTGGCAATGCATTCCACATTTGCTGAAGAATGATAGTAGATAGAATTATTATCTCTGAGATGAGGCTAATACCTGACCCATTTTTCTTCATAATGCAGTAGGTCAGCTTGGAGAGTGAGATGTCACTGGAGGCTCATCCCTGATGTACCACAGACCCTCAGTATCTTCCATCATATGCAAATAAGCCCAGGATACACGCGTGATATGTTGAGACAAACAACTCCCTCCCACTTTCTTCTTATGAGAAAAGTATGAGTAGGTATGTGTGTGTGTGTGTGATGAAATGATGATTAAGTTTTATTGATTAATATGAATAACATTTCTCTCTCTCTCATTGTTATTTTTTCATTGTCCAGTCTTACAACAAATAAATGAGGTTGTAATGTGGCTTTGAAAGCCATGGTTGGGAGAGGCACTCTAAGGCTATGGGTCTGAGGTATGTCCTTCCCAGAATCAACCCTGGGGTTTGTAATAGATAATATCTCTCCTAAGCATCACTCCTCCTTCTGTTGCCTTGGTGACAAATTCCCATGATTATACACATAACATTTAAAATGACAAATATACCAACAAGAGGAACTTCTGGCTTATGATAATAAAGAGCAGGTATGGGCAACTATGATATCAAGTCATATTATGAAAATTTCATAACATTGGCTAGAATTCATTTCTAGACACGAAAGCACCCATATCTTCTTGTACCATATCACAGTAAATCATTAATATTCTGAGTTGAACCCTGAAGTCAAGCCTGTTTCCCTTGGCAGATGGCTAAAGGGAGCATTCTAGAAGGTTCCACTGAAGACCATCTTAGTAAGAGAAGACAGGGAAGATTAGAAACTCAAACCAGCTTGCCTCTTTTCTTGCTGAGGACACTGTTGAGCTGTCTTGTTGAAACCTACATATCAGATTGTGTAGCCCAAGAGCATGTACTCTTCTTCCTCATATCTATCAGCAGCAACACTGTTGACACAGCTCTTCTGCAAATGTTGGCTGAATATTCACTGAGTGCAAATGAGTGAAGAAATGAGCGACTTGGAAGGAAGTAGCTCAAGTAGATGGTAGACCCTGACCTGAAGCCTCCCGCCTCCCACTCACACAGAATTCTTCTCCTTTCTAGAAAGCTTCAGGGGCCCAGGCAATGGCAGAGAAGCTTGAACTACCCCTCAGCCAAGAATCAATAAATCTTCTTGACAAGTTAGTTGATAACAGTGCATAAAGTATAAGCATTGTATGAGAGTCTTGAAATAGCAAAGGCAAGAATACATTTATAGTGTTGAAGCTTCCAGAACCATGATCACAGTTTATGTATGATCCTCTGTCATACCAGGTAAACACTCACAGCTATGTTAGCCTGCTTGCCTTCTTTTCTTCTTTATGTGTATGTATATGATTGTGTGTGTGTGTGTGTGTGTGTGTGTGTGTGTGTGTGTGTGTAACTGCCTTTGTGCATGTGCATAAGCCAGAAGGGAACACTGAGCGTCCTCCTCTATGGCTCTCCACCGTATGGCTGGCAGTAATCGTTCTGTCTCTGCTCACTAAAATGCTGTGGTTGTGAGCATACAGGCACACTTTTTATATGGGTGCCTTGGATTTGAACTCAGGTCCTCATACTTGCTCATGCTTGCACAGCAAGTGCTCTTGTCTGGCTTTGCCATCTCCCCAACCACTTGATTTTCCTATGGTGCTCACTGAAACTCATCGTCTAATTTCAGACTCAATTTCTTTATGGTTTTCATTTCCTTAAGTGTGAAGATTATATTCTCATGAGGACTCTTCTCTCTGGATTAAAAAAATAAGGACAGGAGTGGTGGTGTATGTTCATAAACTATAATCCCAGCATTCACGAGCCTTAGACAGGGGAGGAGCAGTTTAAGTTACTGATCAATCTAGACCACATAGCCAGTTCCAGGCTAGCTGGGGCTATGGAATAAGACTCTATCTCCATACCCACCCCCAAAGCAAAATTCTTATGGCAGTCTTATATAATTATAAAAAGTTTACAAGTGTTAAGTTTAGCATATTATATTTTAGAGGCTTCTCTTGAATAATTAGCTAGATGAATAAATAGACCATTCTCTGCACACAGAGTTCCAATTGTGACACCTTTTGCTCAAACTTAAGTTTGATAGTCACCCACTTGATATTCACCTATGAATAGCAGGTTTGTGCAATATCCTGTCCTGTGAGCATAGTAACATTTATCCTGTCTTCTTCAGGTTTTATTTAGATTATTTGGGGCTTGAGGTGGCTAGATGCTCTAAGCACAGACATTGGGGTCTTGGTACCTGCAGACTGACATGTTCATCTTACCTAGTGAGGAGTGAATGTCTGGGCTGTGTGGTGCATCACTAGTTAATGCGACCCAAAGTGAGAGCAGGTCTCACATGCAGTGCTCCTCACATAATTCTTAGTTCCACAGGAGTTTCTATTTCAGCCATTCTGGATGTAAAGACAAAATCTCACTGTTCTGGGGTACACTTGAGCTCCTTTTTAAAATGTTTATAAGACGTGGCCATTCCTATAAAATTCTTATCCAGTGCTTTTATTCATTTTTTTCTGGGTAATTTGTTATCTGTCTTTTTGTGATTATTATTGATTTTAAGGACCTTTTATGTAATTTTGGGTTGATAAAATATGGAAACACATTGTACATATGTCCTCTTGTTTCCTTCTCTGTCTCTTAGGTTTTTTTTTTTTCTGTTTATTTTTGATTGTTGTATTTTTATGAGACATGGTCTTGCTACATACCTTGGGCTAGACTAGAATTATGTAGATCAAGCTGACCTTAACTTGTAAAATCCTCCTACCTCTGCCTCCAAAGAGCTTGAAGTATACCACCAAAGTCATATTTTTGATAAATAAAAGTAATTAAATTTTTAATTTCCACTTATCAATTCTTCCTTTTCTGTCAAAGTGTTTCATTTTACACTTGTTCAATTGTCCCTAGTGTCATGGTGATAGAGGTATTTCCCGTGGCTTCCAGATATAGTTTCTTCTTGCCTTTTATATTTGGACCTACAGCCTGTTGGAACTGATCTCCATGTGTGGTATAAGTTAGAGTAAAATGCATTTTCCTGTGTACATTTCTAATTAACTCAGCACCACTTAGCACATTATCTTTACCAGATGCTTCAATCACTTTGCTGTTATTGTGATAAAACACCATGACCAAAAGCAATCTATGTAAGAAAGAGCTTGTTTTTCTTACAGTTCCAGAGGAAGAATCCGTAATAGCTGGCGAGGCACAGGCTGCATGTCTCCAACCACATGCAGAAAGGAAAGAGGATGAACTGAAAGAGTGGTGAGCTGTAACACTTAAAGCCTGCCCTGAAGGACAGACTTCCTTCACAAAGACCGAACCACCTCTGCAAACACTGCCACAAACCAGGTCCTCAAATATGTGCATCTACAGGGGACATTTCTCATTTAAATCACCACGCCCAGCATGATGTTCCATGTTATACTCTCAGCCCTTAGGAAGTAAATGATGGAGGGTCAGGAGTTCAAGGTGATCCTAAGCTGCTTAGTGAACTAGAGGCCAACCTGGGGGACTACTGAGACCCTATCTCAAAATAACAACAATAATAAACAAGAAACAGATGAAAACTAAGCACTGCATTTCACTTGCACAAGTCAAGTGATAGCCTATTGTATACCCTGCTTCTGACCTGTGTTCTGTTCTAGTTGACTGTTTCTCCCCGTGTCACCATCACAAGGGACTTAGTACTGTTACTTTATAGTGAGGTATGACACATCAGAGCTCAGGTCTGATCTTCAAGAATGTTTTGCCCATCTTTGTAAATTTTTATAGGCACATAGTTTTAGATCTGACTTGCCAATTGGTAAGCACATGTGTACACACAACCCTGACAGAATTTTACTGAATCTGTAGATTCCTGCAGGGGAGTTTGTATGGGTATAATAACTCAGTACATGAGCATGGTGTTAGTCTTGTTTCTTAAGGTTTTTCTGATTTGCTTCAATATTGTTTTGTGCCACAAAACCATGGAATCGCACAATTTGGTGAGATTTATTGATAAGTATTTTATGGTTTTGATGTTTCCAAAATTTTAACTGTTAAAAAATTCCAAGGCTACTGAGATGGCTCATCAGGTAAGAGTACTTTCCATTCAAGCCTAGAGACCTGAGCTCAACTTCCAGAATCCATGTAAAAATGGAAGGAGAGAAGTTACTTCACAAAACTCTTCTCTGACCTCCACAGGTGTGCTGTAACATTTTCGTGCATGTGTGTATGTGTGTGTGCATGCACATCTGCATGCACATATGCACACACTCTCATATAATAATAACAATTTAATTTTCAGTAAAATTGTGTGTTTTGATAAGTATAAGCTCTACTGATTTATAGCATGGTACTGTGACTATAGTTTACAAAAGAATTACAAATTTTTAAAATAACTAAAAGAGAGGAATCCATAGGCTTCAAACATGAAGAAATTATAAATGTTCAATCAAAGGGAAATATTAATTAGGCTGATTTAGTTCACACACACACTAAATTATCATATTGTATTCCACAAGCATGAGCAATCATTGTTAATTAGAACAAATGCTCTAAGTTTAAAACTTAGAGAGAACAATGTAATTATATTATAATATCAAAAATAAAAGAAATAGTAAAAACAATCATAGCTAAATTACATCAAATATAAATGAGTTTTGACAATATAGATGAAATATAGAGATTATCAAATAGGAGAATGAAACAAAATCCAACTTGCATTCTGTAAAAGAGGTAACTTAAGGTAAAGATGTAGACTGAAATGAAAAGCATGCAGAAAGATATGACATGATCATAGAGAATATTAGTAATATAAAACACAGGCTATAAAATGTTAAATGTTTTAAAATTTTCTGTTAAAAATAACTGCAAAATATGAACATAAGTAATCTTACATTGACCACAAATCCAGTTGTATTGCTAGTTCTACTTATAAATTCAAATAAATGATCTGTACAGTAAATCTGTAATTACCTTTAGATTGACTAGACAATGTAAAGACTTCTTGCATAAGTTATGTCATGGGCAATTGATAATAGCTATAGCTCTTTATTTTCAATCCATAGACTTACTTTTCTTCTCTTATTTCTCTGCCTAGAACTTGCACTATATCCATGGTGTTTGTAGCTGGAGAGCTTCTCTCCAGGTGCCACCAAGGCCCTGCGGTCCCACAACCCACATATAAAATAATCACTCAGATGCTTATATTACTTATAAACTGTATAGCTGTGGCAGGCTTCTTGTTATCTACTTCTTCTATCTTAAATTAACCCATTTCTATTGATCCATAACTTACCATGTGGTTCATGGCTTACCTGTACCTTACATCTTGCTTGTCATGGTGGTAGCTGGCAGCTCACTCAGCCTCTGCCTTCCACTTCCCAGAATTCTCTTCTCTGCTTGTCCTACCTATACTTCCTTCCTGGCTACTGGCCAATCAGTATTTTATTTTAACCAATCAGAGCAACACATTTGACATACTTGAACATCGCACAGCAAGTGTTAGTTTAGTTCCAGCCATCAGAGAAATTTTAACAGAGTTTTCAACCACCTAAAATTTGCTTGCTTTATTTTATTGGTGTGAATATTTTCCCTGTACAAATATATGGGCACACGTGTGCAGTGTCCACAGAAACCAGAGGGCAGACGATCCTCTAGAACCGGAGTTAAAGAAGGTTGTGAGCCATCCTATGGTGTTGGTGCTGGGAACTGTAACCAGGTCCTCTGCAAGAGCAGCAAGTGTTCTTACTCACTGAGCCATCTCTCCATTGCCCAAAATTTGGGCTTTTGTTAAACTTCGGCATCAGGAATTGGTGGGGAAGAGTTTGTCTCAGCAGAAATAGAGGAAGAAGAGAGTGGAACTGCCATTTCTGTTTGCCCGCCTGTCATGTATTTCTTTCTCACTTCTGTGCCTGTTTGCTGAGATTGGCAGTATGAGGAGTGAAGATGGCCATCATCAGGAATGACTAGACACTTATCCAGTAAGACCCTTGTCACTACAGTGAGAAGTACTAAATGACTCAACCGATCATCAAGTTCAATGGAGTATGTTGTCTCGTCTCCTACTTAGAGGACAAGTAGCAAAACATAGTATGATTGGCTTCTCCAGTGCTATCCCACAAGCTCTTTCATACCCTGTACTTTCTTGTCCCTTTCTGAAGTCCACATCCTACAGGGCTGCTTGTCTTTCCTCTCTTTACCAGTCTAGAGATGGTTTTCATACTCCATTTGAACCTTCAGTACTTCTGTGGGTTAAAGTTGGATACACCACTTACAGAGCCCTGAGTGTGCCATATGGAACTCATGAGGCCTTGGCAATACACAAGGGACTAAGCTGCGACCTAGTTTCCAGTGAGGCCTGGTGGCATACTCCTCCAAACAGAGTGAATGGTAAAGACTTAGTCTTCTACAAGAAGACGCATTAGATACCAACAAAACAACATTGTCTTCCCTCTTCTTGTTATCAGTCCCTTGGATATATCAGAAGGTATGTTTGATGCTCTCAGTTTGGCTGCTGAAGCTTCAGTTAATGCAGTGGCTTATCACTGGTCAGAATGCTGAGAATAGTGATGGTTGAGTGCTTGGCCCTAAATGAGACATCTATATCAACCCTACTCCCCCAACCTCACACATCCAAGGTGGTGGAACATTGAAGAAGGAAATGGAAAGAATGTAAAAGCCAGAGAATGGGAAGAAGTGCTATGAAATACTGTCTTCAGGACATGACATAACCATTACATTCATTAAGTCATTGTGGCTATGATAACCTGCACAAGATTAAGCCAACAAAATCAGTCAACATTCCAATAGGCAGAAATTAAACCCAATGGATTGCAATACAATACACAAATATATATAAATGGACATGTCAGGGTTGTCTGGGGAGAAGAGAAATGAGATTCTGGTGATGGATAGGATCAAGCTACATTGCACACATGTATGAAACTATCAAATAAAAAACATACTTAAATAAGAAGGTAACTGTGATTGTTAAAACCTTGATTGTCAACTTAATTGGAATGAGAAATTTCCTAGGAGTTCTGGGTGTTGATGTAAGGATATTTCCTGATATATTAGATCATGAGGGTTGCATCTTAATCAATGTTTAGTCTACTGATGGATTTAAAATTTTATGAGGTAGTACAGCTGTAGAAACTGAGAGTGAGATAGAGAAAGAAGGTCTCTGAGAGTGTGCCTTGAAAGATGCATGTTGTTCCAGCCCCTTCCTGTTTCTCTCTCCACTTTTGGCTTTCAAGAGGTGACCATCTCTACTCCATTATGTCTTTTCTTCCCTATCTCTTTCTTATCATATATCCACAGCAATAGTGCTAAGAGACTGTGGGATCTTAGCTCTGAGACCTCTGAGACTGTGAGCCAAAGCAAATCTACCCTTTCAGTTGTTTATCTCAGGTGTTTGTCACAGCAATGGAAACCTAACACAGTGTCTCCCAGCCCCACACTCCTTCAGTCTGTGTGTTCTTTCCCCTCTTCTTTGCTAAGTTTCTAAGGTGAGGTGCTCCCATTCTGCTTCTCCTTGTCTCTCTGGTTCTTCACTGTACTTTTCCTAGGGGTCATGTCTACTTTTAGAGCTGCAGTCTAACTATATTGTGTCTGGGCTCAGACTCTAGATTTTAGGAAGAGTCAAGTCCTAAGAGACAGGTTCTGCCTCATGGGTATTATGAGACATGAGCTCCAGGCTCTGTCATCTTCCCCTAGAGTTCAATTAGCCTGCCCACCCTGAGGCTAGAAGCATGCTGCACACAGTGCCAGTCAAATTCTTATGTTCCTAACTGTGAGAACATTTCCACTGGAAATTAAGAATTAAATGAGAATAACAGATCACAAGTGACTCTCTTTTTTTTTTCTGACCTATATCTTTTCCCTCTTACCTCTCCTAGTCCTGTCTATGGCTGACTGAAGAGAAGAAAGCATCCATTGGCAGTTGCTATGAAGGGGGTTGCTTGAATGGAGAGGAGGACTATGCAGCGGGAGCTTTGGGAGGAGGGAGCCACTCTGGGCAGTGCTACCCAACTGAGCTCCTCCTCACGCCTCCATGTGCATTCCTCACACCATCATCAGACAGGGACATGAGCTGCGCATAATTAATTTTTATTGAGAGAGTTTTTCTGTCTGCAGACATTGTGTTCTGCTTTTGCTATGACGATAGAGTCTCCAGTACAATTTTGGATTTAATTATAGTTCTATTTCGAGGGAATGAAGAAGGAAAAAAATCCACCCTATGTCAGAGGCACAGATAATTGGTGATGCCAGGTGGAACGGAGACATGGGTTCTGGGGTTGGGAACAGTTGCTTCCGGCTGATTCAGCTCTCATGAGCCATTCAGCTAGCTTTGGATGGGTTCATGAATCCCTGAACCAACCCCCATTTCTAGATTCAGCTTTAAGCCAAGGTAAAAAATGAAGGACAGAGATGAGCGATGTGAATCTAAAATTGTGCAAGCACACCAGAGGCACACCCTCCCTCATCTCAGCCTTTCCCATCCCCCAGGATTCCAGGGGCTTTAAACCAGGCCAGAATTTCCCACAGGGAAGCGATCAATAGATCCCATAGTCCTCAGCAGGGCCCAGAGTCAGTGCATCATGGACTTTGGGCTTGTCAGAGACCCTTTGCTTCTGAGGCTGCATCCGAAGCTGCTGACGGATGATGTCCAGGAGATGTGAAATTTCAGCTGGGCCAGGGTTGATTGTAGGTTTTATTTTGAGCAGGTGGTGCAGGAGCATGGTGTCACACAGAGAGAAGAAATACAGACAAGGAGGAGAGCTCTGGAAGAAGAGTGTGTTCCCACAAACACTCCAAGCCAAAAATTTTCTTCAGAGCTCCATTTCAGCAAAGAGAACAGTAAGTTTTTCCAGGCTAAACCTTGAAGCAACACCTGATGATAAAAAAGATCTGTGGTTCTAGCTACTTGGGAGGCTGTGGCTGGATGATAGCAAGTTCAAGGCCTGGGTAAGATACATAGTGACCAGCCTTGGCAATTTAGTGAGATTCTTATCTGAAAATGAAAATGAGAAAATGGACTGGGGATGTTGCTCAGTGGTAGAGCATTTGCCTAACACATATAAGGCTGTAGGTTCAATCCATGGTACTGGAAAGCAAAATCTATTACAGGATTGGCAAAAAGGTTTGGATTATGATCTGGTGGAAAGGCCAGTTACAGATTAGCTGGTGGTTTCTGATTGGTTAGTTTTAAGTTTTATTTTGCTGTTTACCCAGATTGTTCATCCAGGAATTAAAACACTAGAGTCATCTATGCCCAACAATGTCAGTTTTCTCTTTTTCTTTCATTTTTTTATTTTATTGAAAATAGATTCTTTTCTCATACAATATACCCTGATTGTACTTTCCCCTCCCTCCACTCCTTCCAGTTGCTCCCCACCTCCCCTCCCCTCCAGATCCACTCCCTTTCTGTCTCTCAGAAAAGAACAGGATTCTAAGAGACAACAACCAAACATGACAAAATAAAATGTAATAAGATGAAGCAAAAAAACTGCTATATCAAAGCTGGGCACTGCAAACAAACAGGAGGAAAAGAGCCCCAAGAGCAAGCACAAGAGTCAGAGACCCACTCATTCTCAGTCAGGAGTCCCATGAAAATAGTAATCTAATATCTGTAATATACATGCAGATGACCTGGTACAGACCCATGTAGGCCCTGTGCTTGCTGCTTCAGTCTCTATGAGCTCATGTGCACCTTGCTTGGTTGATTCAGAGAGCCTTGTTCTCCTGGTGTCCTCTATTTGCTCTGGCTCTTACTATCTCTCTGTCTCCTCTTCTGCAGGATTCCCTGAGCCCTGAGGGGGGAATTCGATGGACACCTTTCCTTTAGACTCTCTCTCCCTGTATAATATCTGGCTATGGATCTCTATATCTATTCCCGTCTACTGTTGGAGGAAGGCTCTCTGACGATGACTGGATACTTCACTGATCTATGAGCATAGCAGAATATCATTACAAGTCATCTTATTTATACTGTTTTTTATTTTTCTTTTTTTTTAAGATCAGTAGTGTTCGCTTTTACCCTAGGTCTCTGAGCTACCTAGTCTCTGGTTCTTGGTTACCCAAGCAGTGTCAGGCATGGAGATGTCATAGTTTTCCTAAATACTGTTTAGAACTAGGATCCTGGACAGGTATGCCAGAATAACTTTCTAGATAAGAGCAATGGAGACAGGCTGCAGTTACAGATGTGCCACAACTGGAAAATACATCCGTCTCTGTGGGTTCTGTATCCACGGATCCTACCAACCAGGGTCATTCCAGAATTGGGCTTTATCATGTGAAGATCCTCCACTTATTTTGTGTGTGTAGCTAAGATATTTTATGTTCAAATGGTACCTCAAAAGTACAATAACTTCAATGGCTGAGGTCTTGAAAAACTCAGCCTCTTAATAGAAAGAAATACATTTGTCCCATGGGAGTTTCAAAAGTAAAACCTTTTTATAGCTTTAAGTGTTAGCTATAAAGTCAACATCAGTGAGACAATCCAGAGTCCAGTGATGCAGAGGAGAAACAACCTTCCTTTTCCTCTCATGCCCACATGATCCTTAGCCTAGGCTTCCCATACTTTCATCCTGTGTCTCTGTGTTCCCCAGCATCTGAGGATCTGCCAGAGAACAGGAGCAGCAGGCATCTGTCCCTGGAATACAGTGTCTAAGATTCAGGAAATGTGTCTCTTGCCTCTGAAGATAGCACCCCCCATCCTGTCCTCCCTCCACCGGGGTAGTACCTAGATCATCCCCTGGACAATGTGCCATGTTCTTTACTTTGAGATAGAAGTAACAAATAAAGGCACCCAGGGGGATATTAAACACCATCACAGGCAGTGGCTAGAGAGCAGGTAAATGACTACTCCATCCCAGGAGGCAGGGGAGAGGTGAAGTTACAGCAGACAGCCCAGCCTGCACCAACGTGAGGAACCTGGCCCCAAGCTCCAGGGTACCGCTGCCTGGAAAGCATCCAATTCTGTGCCCTCTGTGCCCTCTCTGTGGTAAATGTGTTTACAGTTCAGCTCTTTGTCTCAGGAGGCTTGAGGATCCTTGCTGTGCTCTCACAGCTCCTGGTGCACGCTGAATGGGTTTTTTGGTATTGTTGTTGCTAGCAGTGGTCTTTGTCTTAGGTATTTTTCCTTCGTTGTTTGGTTAACTGGTTGATTTGAGACAGACTCTCACTTTGTAGCCCAGCCTGGCCTCAAACTAGGGCTCTTCCTGCCTCTGTCTACCAAAGGCTGGGGTGACAGACGTGCACCCTCCCCCAATATTCTACAGTATGAACTGATTTTCTATGACATGTCTCCCACAGCACAATATAAGTTGCTCCAGAACAAGAAGTGCAAGTTCCTTCTCCCCATGTTCCCTTGCTCTGAACAGTACCTGGACACAAAGGGCCCCTACCAAATGCTTCTTTTGAGAGGATGGTTTTAGGATTCAGGCATGCCTTTGACTGATCATCTCAGCAAGCTTTTGGGCTTTGAGCAAATAGTATAATTCTCAGCCGCATCTGCAGAAATGAGCATAATAAAACAAACCTCATGCGGTTGCAAAGATTTCAGGAGATAATGAAGACACTTCAGGCAGCCCCAGGTACTCGATAGCTGTTTGGAATATACTAACAGGAAACCCACGGTGAAAGTGAGTGATGAATCATGAGTCCTGAAAGGCTGTGACTGTAGCTGCAGTTAGCTGGTTTTACACCCCCAAAGGACACCTCTCTCCACATACTTGGAAGTACAGGGACAGGGGAACTGGAGGCAAGCTGGAATTAGAAATGAAATTGAGGGGTGTTGCAACCCTGTCTTGTATAAACCACTTTCCCGTTTCTTCCCTCAGTGACAGCTTGGGTTGATATCTTCATTTGCAGGTTTACAAATTTCCTTAGGCTTGACAGTGGGTCTCAAACTTTAATTACCATCACCATCATAATTAGTAGTAGCAACGTTGATGGTGGTGGTGGGAATTGAACCTAGGGTTCTGCCTAAGTTTGGAATATCCCCCATGCCTGCTTTCTGCTTCCCCGGGTAAGGACTGTGGTGGGCTGTAACTCAGATGCAGAATAACAGTACAGAAGAGGTGTCGCCACTGGCTAGTTGGTGAGAGAACTGACAAAGCTCTGAGTGTGACTTCCAGGTCAATAGTGGTTTTGTCCTACACTGGAGGGTGGTTCTCCAGGCAGAGGAAATGGAAGGTCCAGATGCCCTGGAAAACTTGGGTGGGAGGAGGGCAGGCAGGCACTTAGGAATGGCCAGGGAGGATTAGGGATTAAAAAAAGGAAAGGTCAGCTCATAAAAAGGGCTTTTTCTGCAAGGCCCAAATAGATGTCACCCAGTAGGTGATGAGGAACCACGGGAGGCAGTTTAGCTGTGTTTTGGGATATGGGGGCAATCTCCCAGGTGGAGTTTGGAGGAGCAGAGAGAGATACACTGGGCTCTGTCGCTCTACTCAGTGCTGCTTGCTGGTCAGCAAACCTTCAGGTTTTGGTGCCCCTCCTTTGGGGGACCTTACTCAAGATGCCAGGGTGTAGGTGGGTCAAGGAAATCGTCAATCCCACTGCTGATGGCAGTTCTGGCCTCCAGGAAGAGGAAAGACTTCTTTTTATGGAAGGGCTGGATTCTTCCTTGACAACAGCTCTTAGACTCTTGCTTAGTAACCAAAGAGTCCCACTCCCACTTCCAAGCTCCTGGCAGCAGCTCCCACGCAGGCCTCACTAGCTCTCCGCCTGCCAACGACACCCCACTCCGAGGCTGCGGAAAGGACTCCCGGGGAACCGGCATCTGTGCAGCCTCTGCCATGCGTGTGTGGGGGCGTGTCCAGAACAGCCCCCACTCTTCCGGTGGAGCGTAATACATTTCAGGACTCCAGAAAACTGCACTGAGTCCAGTCTGGTGAAAGGTGGAGGCTTGATGACGGCTCCACCGCATATAACAAAAGGGAGCAACAACAGGAAAGCAGGAAATCCAGTTCACTCCGTCTTGTACCCATTTGTTGAACTGAGCTGATCACTGAGCCTTGGTCCACACCTCTAAATTAGACACAGAGGATACCTGCTTCAGAGTTGTTGAAGAAGTATACAGCAAATGTCTGCAATGTGCCTCATGTGGAATTGTATGAGCCCTGCATGCTAATTTAACTAACACAGCTGGGGCCTCCCAAAAGCACTGCCTACCTTCGTTCCCACACATTTTTTATCAGCTATCCTAGTGGAATCTACTAGGTTCTAAGTATTGTCATGAGCTTTATAGGAGATTAAATGTATGTGATATTAAATATATGTGACAACCCAGCCCCAAGATTGTTTGCAAAAGATGTAGAATGGACTGTCAGGCTTTGAGCCTGGATTTTCACATCCCTACTTTAACTTGAATTTTCCAGGCTGATGAGACTTTGTAAAGGAAGAAAAGAACAAACTGTTCAGCTTAACTCCAGGTCAAATATTCTTGATACATAGCACTTTGGCAATTTGCAAAAGTGGTGTGTGTGTGTGTGTGTGTGTGTGTGTGTGTGTGTGTGTGTACATGGGGAGTTCAGGAGTGGTGAGGGTTACAGAGAAGCCTGGTCTCTGTAATGTGAGCCAAGAGCCATCCCTCCTCAGGACACAGAAGGATGACAGCTGAATGCCAGTTCCTGGACAGGGTACTGTCATCTCTGAGATGGCAATTGTAACCTGCTCTTGAGTCACAGAAGACATATTGGATCAAATAAAAAAGAGTAGTCACACATGTTCTGAGAAAATATCCAGCACAAATACTGGGGAAGCTGAACACAAGCAAACTGCACAATGAACGGAAGAGAGGTCAGACACAGGAGACAGGAAGGTCTTCCAGGCTAAGCCATCCATCTGTCCCCTCCCGGGACCTGTGGAGAAAGAAAAGCAGCGGAGGAATGTTTTCTGTCCAGTCCAGAGACCCAACCCTTCCCTAACACTCACTGAGAGACCATCTCACATGGCTCTGGCTCTCCCACTATGTCCTTCTCCTTGCTACAAACATTCTCAGTTACACTATCTATAAATTGGCTTTCTAGCTATGGGAGGAAATAGCTTAATATCCATTGGCGTCCTGCACATGAGGGTCTATTAAGAAGAGGCACCTTTCAAGATAGACTGGTGTAATCGGGACACAAGTTGTGGGAATAACAAATCATTATCTTGCTGGATTTAAGTCCCACTCAATGAGACATAATATACCCAACACTGTTTGGGTGGCTAAGAACCTGAGACTATATAGACCACGAACCTAGAGGAAAACCAAACACTACTGTCTGCTAAAAGGGCATAGCAGTAAAATAACTTCCAACAACGTTCTTCTATACTCAGCCATCATAGACGCTTCCTCTAGCAGTAGACAAGAGCAAATACAGAGAGCCACAACTGGACAACGTGCAGAGAGTGCCAGACTCTGGAAGACTCAGTCCTAAATGGGATGTCTCCATCAAATCCCTCTCCTTGGGGCTCAGGGAACTCTGCAGAAGAGGAGGCAGAAAGATTTTAAGAGCTGATGGGAATGGAAGACACCAAAGAAACAAGCTTTTCTAGAGACAGCAGGACTGATACACATATGAGTTCACAGAAACTGTGGCAGCATGCACAGGTCCTGCACAGGTCTAAGGCAAATGGGATTCCAGAGCCACAAGCCCCAACTCCTAACCTACAAGTTATCTCTAGTTGACAAATGCTCACAAAGGAATAGCCACACTTGAGGGCAAGCTCCATGCCTAGCAGTAGGCCATGTGCGATGGTCTCTCAGTGAGTGTTAGGGAAAGGTTGGGTCTCTGGACTGGACGCCCAACACCAAAGGAACTCAGTAGTGGTTTTGGAGTTTGTTTGTTTGTTTGTTTGTTTGTTTGTTTGTATTGTTTTATTTTGTTTTTGTCTAATAATACTTTGGGCTTTTTTTTTTTCTGCCCCTACAGGTCTTTTGAACATATACAATTTTGTGTCTTTATGCAATTTCTGTATGTGTTTCTCTGCATCAGTATGTGTTTCTGGGGCTTTTGCTTTGTTTCTTTCTCCTTTTTTTAATGTTTGTTTATTTGTTTTGTCCTCTCCAGGTTTGTTTTTATTATTCTTTTATTCATTTCCTTGTTTATTTTTTAGATGCCTGTTGGTTTTCTAATGAGGGAAAGCTATCCACAGCAGGGGGGGGTGTGGATTTATGTGGGTGGAGGAGGGAAAGGTTCTGTGGGAGGGAAGGGGGAGAGGGAAAGGTTCTGTGTGGGGTGAGGGAGGGGAAGGTCCTGTGTGGGGTGGGGACAGAGGAAACTGTAATCAAAACATATGGTATTAAAAAAAATCTTTCCAATGACAACAGAAGAAGAAGGACACCTCCTGCTTAATATTTATAAGCAGAGCTCTGGGATCACAGGCTTTTCTTGCCCACTAAGGTATTATAATGATGATGATGGTGTTAATGATAATAATAATAAAGTATGGAAGCCTATTATTCCCACATTTGTTAAGCGCTTTGCCTACATTAGCTCATTCACTCTCTCTTAATAGTCTTAGGAAGAAAATTCTATTCTTATTTTCATTTTAAACCAAGTAGACCTATAAACCCAGTTCTTCGGAGGTGAAGCCAAGACAACCTAGAGTTCACGGTCATACTCTGCTACACAGTGAGCTGGAGGCCAGCCTGGATTATATTGAGATCCTGTCTCAAATAATCAAAGTAAGAAAACTATCTCCATTCTACAGACGAGGAAACTGAAACATTGAGATCGAGTATCTACATAAGTCACTGTCGCACTGGCAGAGACAGGAAGGCCCAGTTCTGACCCAAAGCCAACTTGCTTAAAGCAGTGTGTGTGTGTGTGTGTGTGTGTGTGTGTGTGTGTGTGTGTGTGTGTTACTAACTGAGCTTGAAAGAGACAATGGAATTCCCTGTACCTGGAGGTCATCTGGAGGCCATGTGGAGATGAGCCTCTGCTTTGAACATATGAAGTCAGAAGGAAAAGTGAAATGAATCTCCATGACTTCAATATGGGTTCTACTAGTTGGGACTGGAAATAGGAATGATGGTTTGGTAGGCACAATGGCTGAGAGAGTGAACTTGAGACTAAACGAGATGACACTTTTGTCCTTCTGTTACTAGGTCCCTGGGTAGCCTCAGGTAGGACAGTTCTGCTGACCTCAATCTCTTCTTTGTAATATAGGGGACCTAGAAACAGTGTTAGCTCCCCCAGTGCAGCTGAAAGATGATAGGTTGGGGGGTAACCATGGAGACACACTCTCCTAGAGTCAGAGCTGCAGAACTCTCTCTTCCTCCTCTTCAGAGTTTCATTCAAAACCCTAAGGAAGGTAGTTGTTGCTAACCATAGAACTTGGTGGACACAAGAGCATGAGGAAAGGGAAGAGAGCAATCTAGATGCTCCTTTTTCCCCTTAACTTTTTCTTCTGGCAGCCAAATAACACATCTTGTCTTAGGGAGGCTTTCATGGCATATAATTTAGGGCCTATAAATAGATGACTGTTATTAACACACACACACACACACACACACACACACACACACACACACACACACAATCTTCTCTCTATTCAAACATCAGCAAAAATATTATAGAACAAGATCGGTGATATAAAACGTGAGGCACTCTTTGCTTTTCCACCAGCTGGAGGGCTGTGTCTGTCTGTACTTCTGCCTCCTGCTTTCAATCTCTTCTAGGTTGTATTTCCACCTTTGCTCACCTCTCCACTCTCATCCCTCCTCCATGTTCTTCCTGTGACCCCTCTGTAATGCTTATCTCTCCCTTCTAAAACCTACATTATCGAGTGGCACCCTTCTCCACTTCCAAAGGCAGGTTTAATCTTTATTAGCCTTCCTGAAAATTCTGAAGGACACACAATCAAGAGACACAGCCAGATAGACAGAAAGAGCTAAGATAAGAATTGCAAAGAAACCACTTCAAGATAGTCAGGACTAGTGGATATGGTGGCTCCTGCCTGTGGTCTCAGAACTTGGGAGGCTGAGGCAGGGGGATTTTGGTGAGTTTGAGGCTAGCCTGAGTTACAGAGTAAACGTCAGGTCAGTCAGAACACAGCACATAACACACAGGTCACAGCAGTGCCATGTTTTGAAAAAGAAAGAGAAGACTTGCAATAGAATTCTTGTGTGAGACCCAATTTATTATGACGGAGTTATGAAGAGGACCAGACCTGCTAGTGTCAGTGTGAAAGGTTCACTGACCGGTAAATGAAATGTACAATTATATAAGATAATATTGACCCCACAGATTCTTCAGTGCATCATTTCAACTGAACCTCAAATTAATGAAAAAGAGGACAAGGGCTGCAGAGACTGACAGGGTTTGTCCTCTTACGAAAGATGCTTAGCCACTGAGTGGCAACTTTAGGACTGTATCCCCAGGGGCATCCACATGCATCCAGTAACCATCTTCTGACTCATTGCAATGGCTTACAGAGCTCTACACATGTGTACTTCTCTGATCTTCTACAATTTTTATTGTATCTCTAGTGCTAGGAAGATGTCACACATGGAGGACAGGTAAATAAGCATGTCCTTAAAGGATGAATCAGTGAAAAGATGGGTGGATACACATATGGATCTCCCACCCTGCCCCCCGCAAAGCTAAGTAGTGATCCAAATGAAATTTGACTTGAGATACCTTGCATTACATCCTACCATCTTGTCTGCTTGTGAGCAACCCACAGCCGCAGCATGTCAGCACCTACACTATGGTCCCAAATCTTTGACAAACTCTTTCCTAAAATTCCAGGCCTTCATAGTTCTGTCATACCCTGTCTCTAACACCAGCTGACTCTCTGCAAACAAGAACTGCCTTGACTTCCTCCTACCATGTGCTCACAGCTTCCTCCACAGCTGTGACTAGTTTAATTTCCTTATCTACTGAGTGAGGAGGAGAGCTTGGTCTCGCTGCACATCTGCTGTACACAGCACACCATTTTAACCTTGGGGGTGTACCCTTTAACCTGTGCTTTATTAGAGAGGAAATTGAGACTCTGGGAGCTGACTGTATTATAACAAATAACAGGATGTTAGTGTGTGTCTCTTTAATGGATGATGGTACAGATAATAAGCAATTGGAGTAGAATTCAAGGCCATGTCTTTACAACTCTAAAAATCAAGCTTTCTGCGGTGGGTTGTCCTCTTCCACTTCCCATCCCATTGATGTCCCTTCTAATTTGGAGACAGCACAAAAGACCTTTGAAAACACCAATGAATTAAAACAATCAATTCCCAGTCTCTAAGCATTTGTAACCATCCCAGTAATTCTTTAAAATTATTTTAATCTTTTTTTTTTCTTTTTGTCAGTGATCCCGGCAATCCTAAGGAACAGTATGTACGGAACTTAGCACCAGCGTAGTTTTATTTATGAATTAGGGGAACTTGTTATTAGTTCCATTTTTCAGCCTGAGGCACTGAGTTATTTCCTGTGTGGCCCACACTTACCATGTGAGTAAGGAATGACTCTATAGACAGGCAGCTTGCCTTGACTGGTCATTCACTCCTTGTCAGTTTACTAGCCCAATCACGAACTACGGGTCTTCTCACTATTTTTATTTGATGTAAAAACATACATTATTTTTCTTGTTAATGCCATGAGACGCAGGAATTGCAATAAATCCTCTCTATGGTCAACCTCTGCTACATATATTAAGCCTCTATCCATCAAAATTAGCCAGAAAGAACTCTCAATTACTCAAACTGAATAGACAAAAACATTTTCTAGGTGTCTGACAACTGGGGTAATGCCTTACTGTATTATAATGACTTACATGTATTACTGACATGAGAAGCAAACAACATACTGGTGCCATGTCTAGCACCCAGCAACACACTACTTTCTAAAGCCACAAGGGAGTAAAACCCAAGGCTTATTCACAGTGGTTGCTGTATGCAGTGTTCTGGGCAGTATGCTGAGTCAGATCACTGAAAATTCAGGCCTGAGGGAGACAGGAATTTCACTACTGTTCCTACCGCAAAGCCTGCCTGGAGCCTGACACCTGGGCGGAAGCCTGTCTCAAGTTGTCCCCATCTGAAATACGTTACCTGAACCACAGTTTTTCAGTAGAGATAGTTATGACCACCGTCAGGCAACAGGGAAGACAATGACGTGGAGACTGGGCTCCCAGCATCTTTTCCACAAGCTTTTATACATTTTTAAAGATATTTCGTAACCAACATTCTTTCCATCTTTCTTGCTCAGATTTTGTTGGGTGCCAGTGGCCAACAGAAAGTCACAGTTACAAGCCTAAGCTGCCCTCTTGGGCTTTTGCTTTTTAATGTTGGAAATTATGTTTTGCTAAAAATAACATTTTAATCAAATGTCCCCTAGAACCAAACCTCAGTGGAGCTATAGTAGAAGGAAAGAGAAGGAGTGGGAAGATCTAGAAGTCGGAGTCAGAGGGAGCCTCTGAGATTCCAGATGCTGAAGTTTGCAGAACCAGGTTCTGACAGCAGAGTGATCAAGGTGATGTGAGCTTCTGCTGGCCCACAGTTGAGAATGACAAGACCTTCCTGGGGACTGTCCTTGTCCATAGCCAGCTTGCACATGGGGGTGAAATTATGTGTTTAAAATTAGCCACCAAGGCCCAGCACCATCAATTAGCAGTTTTGAAGATAATTCCTATTTCCATCTCATGCTGATATACTTATTTTTCTGTTGGTGTTTATTTGTTCTCTCTGCCTGTATGTGTAGAATCCAGGTAATTGTGACTCTGTTTACTCTTCTGGGTTTATATATACACCCTTAAATTTGAAAACACTCCTTTAAAATGCTGTAAGGCACTGAAATGTTTAAGTAAACAGACAATTTGGCTGGGAAGCTAAGTGTCAAACAACAAAGGAACAATGTTGTCATACTTTACTATTTAGCAGACAGAATAAGGAGCTACCTTGCAAGAGACCCCAAAACAATACTAAATAATTAAATTCCGATAATCTCTCTGCCTGACAATAGACCTTCCAAACAGATCGCACAGATGGGTGGAGCTGTAACAAGTTCCTTTGAGACAAATCCTAAACCTTTCCCAGCCATCCAAATCATTTCATCCCTTAATCACTGAGGCAGAGACACAGGACCGTCCTCATGTCACAGCAGAGAAAACTGAGGCTCAGACAGGGTCAACAGCTTGCCCAAGCTCACTCAGATAGGTTGTTATGGATCAATGCAAACACCCATCATAGTGTTTCAAGCTCCCACTTGTTTATCCCACAGACCTTTGTTTCCATTCAACCTCTGCTTCTGTTTCCAGGTAAGCCAAAGGGCTCATGCGGGCCCTCTTCCCTCCTCTCCATGGCTACCCCAGCCCTGATTGTTTTAGAGGATTATTTTTGCCATTGCTGTATTGGCAATAACTTTACCAAAAAGGCTCCTTATAAAAACCTGCCAGCCAAGAATGTCAAAGTATTTCTACCAAAGGAAAAGCCAAGCCCATGAAGTCATTTTATTCCAGTACACACAGTAATGCTACAGGAAGCAGACTTTTGGCTTCCCCTGCCATCCTCTAGTCCATTCTAGACCATAGATTAGCAGTCCACCCAAGTTGTCCTGCTAAAGGCTTGCCTGGCATGTTTTCCATTCTGGATAAAAGCTGCCAGGAAACCCTCTCCTCCAATTAAATGGGAAAATATTTGTGAGTGTTGGGGGAGAGTTCAGAAATGACAAAATGTTTCATAAATGCAAAGTGCTCTTCTTACCTTCACATTTTGTGGATTCAACAGAAATATTTTTTATCTTACTTCCCAAACATTCTGCAGTCTTGGTTTGCCAATCCAATAACTGATTGGCCTACATGAGGCACTTGGTAAAAATGCATCCATGCTAATATGAATTTAAACACCTAAGCCATTTGTCTCCCTGAAATATGCCCAAGGACCCATAGAATTGAAAAGTCCTTCTAGATTTTATTTAATTAACCCACAATTGCAGCATGCCAGGGATGGGTATGGTGGTATTGTTCCCCAAAATGTTGTACACCCTAATAAACTTATCTGGGGTCAGAGAACAGAACAGCCACTAGATATAGAGGCCAGAAAATAGTGGCACACACGCCTTTAACCTAGCATTCCAGAGGCAGAGATCTGCCTGAATCTCTGTGAGTTCAAGACTACACTGGAAACAGCTAGGCATGGTGACTAACACCTTTAATCCCAGGAACTGATGGCAGAAAGCAGAAAGGTATTTAAGGCATGAGGATGAGGAACTAGATGCTGGTTAAGCTTTTAGGCTTTTGAGCAACAGTTCAGCTGAGATTCATTTGGTTGAGAACACAGAGGCTTCCAGTCTGAGGAAACAGGATCAGCTGAGGTATTGGCAAGGTGAGGTAGCTTGTTCTGTTTTTCTGATCTTCCAGCATTAACCCTAATACCTAGCTTCAGGTTTGTTTTTATTAATAAGCCATGTTAAGATTCCTGCTACAGATGGGTGTGATTCATACAATCAACCTTGTAAGCCCAAGCCTACATATACATTGTGGAACACCCCCAAACACTTTGGGGCTGTTTGTATTCTGTGATGTAGGTGTTCATCCCCACTTCTTGCCCTTTGCTATTACTTCCTTCTACCTTCACTGTTCTGTTTTTGCTTGATAACTGGCCTCTAAAAGACATCCACAGTTTGCTCTTCTTCCCACAAGATGACCACACTCTTAGGCAAACCTATACCACACTGAGATCACTGGTTACTTTCATTTTCTGTACTGAGAAGTCAGCTTCCTGAAGTCCTTATGAGGATTCATATCCCCTGAAGGTACCAAGTATATTGATGGGCCTCTATGTGTGTAGTTAAGTGACTGTACTGTGCTAATGATTATTGCTAGAGATTATAAGCTAGAATGATGAGCTGTGCAAGTCCTCTTTCTAAGACTTCCACAGACTGGCTGTTCTTGATTCCCAACTGGGCTTGCATGGGATTACTACCTCTGTATTTCTCAATAGAAAACTTAGCTGAGTTATTCATCAACTTCTATGGTCATGTGTCTTCCCCCGCTTTCAGCAATGGAAATGTTCAAAGAGAGATAATAATTTGATCCTTTCCCCATTACTTTGAAGGTGTGATATAAGGACACATACACAAAAAAGTACATAAAGCATAATGTGCAATTTGACAAATAAACAAAAGAGACCTCCCATGGCTACCAACTGATATAACAAGAGAATATTTGCTAAGAGAATCCTATGTGCCCATTGGCCATGTACAGAATCCATTGTGGTCACTTTTCATTAATTTATTGTTAATCTTATTTTGAATGGAATGAATGTTTTTTTAATAAATAATTTTTTTCTTTATTATTATGTGTTTTAAATTTTATACATCAGCCATGGGTTCCCATGTCCTCCCCCCTCCTGCACCCACCCCTGCCTTCCCCCCAGCCTCTCCCCTCTATTCCCATGTCCTCCAGGATCAAGGCACCCCTAGGGATTCATTTAAACCTGGTAGATTCAGTGCAGGCAGGTCCTGTCACCTCCTTCCAGACTGAGCAAAGTGTCCATGTGTAAGCCCAAGGTTTCAAACAGCCAGCTCATGCACTAAGGACATATCCTGATCCCACAGACTGGGTGCCTCCCAAACAGTTCAAGCTATTCAATGGTCTCACTTATCCAGAGGGTCTGATCCAGCTGGGGGCTCCACAGCCTTTGGTTCATAATTCATGTGCTTCCATTCAATTGGCTATTTGTCCCTGTGCTTTTTGCAATCTTGGATTCAACAATTCACACTCTTGCAGACCCTCCTCTTTCTTGCCAGTTGGACACCTGGAGCTCCACCTGGGCCTGGCTGAGGATCTCTGTGTCCACTTCCATCAGTTATTGGATGAGAGTTCCAAGAAGACTGTTAGGGTGTTTGGCCATCTGATCACCAGACTAGGTCAGATCAGGCTTTCTCTCAACCATTGCCAGCAGTCTACAGAGGATATATCATTGTGGATTTCTAGGGACCTCTCGAGCACTCTGCCTATTCCTGTTCTCATGTGGTCTTCATTTATCATGGTCTGTTATTCCTCATTCTCCCTTTCTGTTCATGATCCAGCTGGGATCCCTTGCTCCCCCTAAGCTTTCTTTCCCTCAAATCTTGCCCTTCATTACTCCCACTGTCATCCAAGTTGTTCATGTAGATCTCATCCATTTTTCTGTCATTGGGTGATCCTTGGGTCTTTCCTAGGGTTCTATTTTCTAGGTAGCCTCCCTGGAGTTGTGTAGCAGTCTAGTCATCTTTGTTTTACATCTAGTATCCTCCTATGAGTAAGTACATACCGTGTTTGTCCTTCTGAGTCTGGGTTACCTCACTCAGGATGAATTTTTCTAGATCCATCCATTTGCCTGCAAACCTCATGATGTCATTGTTTTTCTCTGCTGAGTAGTACTCCATTGTGTATATGTACCATATTTTCTTTATACATTCTTCAGTTGAAGGGCATCTATGTTGTTTCCAGATTCTGGCTATTACAAACAAAGCTGATACGAACATAGCTGAGCAAATGCCCTTGTGGTATGATTGAGCATACCTTGGGTATATGCCCAAGAGTGCTACAGCTGTGTCTTGGGGGAGATGGATTCCCAATTTTCTAAGGAAGCGCCATATTGATTTCCAAAGTGGCTGTACAAGCTTGCATTCCCACCAGCAGTGGAGGAGAGTTCCCCTTGCTCCACATCCTCTCCAGCATGAGCTGTCTTCTGTGCTTTTGATCTTAGCCATTCTGACAGGTGTAAGGTGGTATCTCAGAGTCATTTTGATTTGCATTTCCCAGATAATTAGGGATGTTGAGCAATTCCTTAAATGTCTTTCAGCCATTTGAACTTCCTCTGTGGAGAATTCTCTGTTTAGCTCTATAGCCCATTTCTTAATTGGACTGTTGGGCATTTTGATGTCTAATTTCTTAAGTTCTTCATATATTCTGGATATCAGCCCTCTGTCAGATATGGGGTTGGTGAAGACCTTTTCCCATTCTGTAGGCTATCACTTTGTCTTGTTGACCATGTCTTTTGCTCTACAAATGCTTCTCAGTTTCAACAGGTCCCATTGATGGATTGTTTCTCTCAGTGTCTGTGCTACTGGTGTTATATTTAGAAAGTGATATCCGGTGCCAATGCATTCAAGAGTATTTCCTACTTTCTCTACTATCAGGTTCAGGGTAGCTGGATTTATGTTGAGGTCTTTGATCCACTTGGATTTAAGTTTTGTGCATGGTGACAGATATGGATCTATTTGCAGCCTTCTACACAATGACATCCAGTTATGCCACCACCATTTGTTGAGGATGCTTTCTTTTTTCCATTGTACATTTTTGGCTTCTTTGTCAAAAATTATATGTTCATATGTGTGCGGGTTAATGTCAGGGTCTTCAATTCTATTCCATTGGTCCACATGTCGGTTTTTATGCCAGTACCAAGCTGTTTTTATTACAGTAGCTCTATAGTAGAGCTTGAGGTCGGGGATTGTGATGCCTCCAGAGGTTGTTTTATTGTACAGGAATCTTTTGGCTATCCTGGGTTTTTTGGTTTTCCATATGAACTTGAGTATTATTCTTTCCAGATCTGTGAAGAATTGTGTTGGTAATTTGATGGGAATTGCGTTGAATCTGTAGATTGCTTTTGGTAACATTGCCATTTTTACTATGTTAATCCTGCCTATCCATGAGCATGGGAGAGCTTTCCATTTTCTGACATCTTCTTCAATTTCTTTTTTCAGGGAATTAAAGTTCTTGTCATATAGGTCCTTCACATGCTTAGTTAGAGTAACCCCAAGGTATTTTATAACATTTGTGGCTATTGTAATGGGTGATGTATCTCTGATTTCCTTCTCAGCCTGTTTGTCTACTTTATATAGAAGGGCTTCTGATTTTTTTTGAGTTGATCTTGTATCCTGCTATGTTGCTGAAGGTTTTTATTAGCTATACCAGTTACTTGGTTGAATTTTTGGGGTCAATCATGTATATTATCATGCCTTCTGCAAATAGGGAGAGCTTGACTTCTTCCTTTCCAATTTGTATCCCCTTAATCTCTTTATGTTGTCTTATAGCTCTGGCTAGAACTTCAAGTACTATATTGAATAAGTATTGGGAGAGGGGACAGCCTTGCCTTGTTCCTGATTTTAGTGGTATTGCTTTGAGTTTCTCTCCATTTAATTTGATGTTGGCTGTTGGCTTGCTGTAGATTGCCTTTATTATGTTTAGGTATGTTCCCTGTATTCCTGACCTCTCCAATACCTTTATCATGAAGGGGTGTTGGATTTTGTCAAATGGCTTTTCTGCATCTAATGAGATGATTATGTGGTTTTTTTTCCTTGAGTTTGTTTATATGGTGTATTACATTGACGGACTTTCATATGTTGAACCACCCTTGCATCCCTGGGATGAAGCCTACTTGATCATGGTGGATAATTGTTTTGAAGTGTTCTTGGAGTCTGTTTGCCAGAATTTTATTGAGTATTTTTGCATCAATGTTCATGAGGGAGATCGGTCTGTAGTTCTCTTTCTTTGTTACATCTTTGTTAGTTTTGGGAATCAGGGTAATTGTAGCCTCATAGAAGGAGTTTGGTAATATGCCTTCTTCTTCTGTTGTATGGAACAATTTAAAGAGTATTGGTATTAAGTCTTCTTTGAAGATCTGGTAGAATTCTGCAGTGAAACCATCAGATCCAGGGCTTTTTTTGGTTGGGAGACTTTGAATGACTGATTCTATTTCCTTAGGGGTTATTGGACTATTTAAATGGTTTATCTGGTCTTGATTTAACTTAGGAATGTGGTACCTATCCAGAAAATTATCCATTTCTTTTAGATTTTCCAGTTTTGTGGAGTAGAGGTTTTTGAAGTATGACCTGATGATTCTCTGTATTTCCTCATTGTCTGTTGTTATGTCCCCCTTTTCATTTCTGATTTTGTTAATTTGGATGCTCTTTCTCTATCTTTTGGTTAGTTTGGATACGGGCTTGTCTATCTTGTTGATCTTCTCAAAGAACCAACTCTTTGTTTCATTAATCCTTTGTATTGTTCTCTTTATTTCTATTTTATTGACTTCAGCTCTCAATTTGATAATTTCCTGCCGTCTGTTCCTCCTGGGAGACTTTGCTTTTTCCTGTTCAAGGGCTTTCAGGTGTGCTGTCAAGTCACTAGCATGAGATTTCTCCAGCTTCTTTATGTGGGCATTCAGTGCTATGAATTTCCCTCTTAGCACTGCTTTCATAGTATCCCATAAGTTTGGGTATGTGGTGTATTCATTTTCATTGATCTCTAAGAAGTCTTTAATTTCTTTCTTTATTTCTTCCTTAACCCATTGGTGATTCAGTTGAGCATTGTTCAGTTTCTATGAAATTGTAGGATTTCTGTAGTTTTTTTTGTTGTTGAAATCTAACTTTAAACCATGGTGGTCTGATAGAACACAGTGGGTTATTCCAATTGTTCTGTATCTGTTGAGATTTGCTTTGTGGCCAAGTATGTGGTCGATTTTAGAGAAGGTTCCATGGGGTGCTGAGAAGAAGATATATTCTTTTTTGTTTGGGTGGAATGTTCTGTAGATATCGATTAAGTCCATTTGTGCCATAACATCAGTTAAGTCCATTATGTCTCTGTTAAGTTTCAATTTGGCCGATCAGTCCAGAGGTGAAAGTGGGGTGTTGAAGTCTCCTACTATTAATGTGTGGGGTTTTATATGTGATTTAAGCTTTAGTAATGTTTCTTTTATATATGTGGGTGCCCTTGTGTTTGGGGCATAAATGTTCAGAATTGAAACTTCATCTTGGTGGATCTTTCCTGTGATGAGTATGTAATGTCCTTCATCATCTCTTTTGATTGATTTTAGTTTGAAGTCTATTTTGCTGGATATTAGGATGGCTACACCAGCTTGCTTCTTAAGACCATTTGATTGGAAAGTCCTTTCCCAGCCTTTTATTCTTAGGAGGTATCTGTCTTTGAATTTGAGGTGTGTTTCTTGTATGCAGCAGAAAGATAGGTCCTGTTTTCGTATCCATTCTGTTAGTCTATGTCTTTTTTGTAGGTGAAGTAAGTCCATTGATATTAAGGGATATTAATGACCAGTGATTGTTTGTTCCTGTTGTTATTTTTATTTTTTGGTGGTAGTGTGTGTATACTTCTCTTCTTTGGGGTTTACTGCTGTGGTGTTATCTATTGCCTGTGTTTTCATGGGTGTATCTGCCTTCCTTAGGTTGGAATTTTCCTTCTAGTGCTTTCTGTAGGACTGGGTTTGTGGATAAGTATTGTTTAAATCTGGTTTTGTCTTGGAATTTCTTATTCACTCCATCTATGATGATTGAAAGTTTTGCTGGGTATATTAGTCTAGGCTGGCATCCATGGTCTCTCAGTGTCTGCATTTTTATCTGTCCAGATCCTTCTGGCTTTCAAAGTCTCCATCGAGAAATCGGGTGTTATTCTGATGGGTTTGCCTTTATAAGTCACTTGGCCTTTTTCCTTTGCTGCCCTTAATATTCTTTCTTTATTCTGTACGTTTAGTTGTTTACTTATTATGTGGCCAGGGGACTTTTTTTTGGGGGGGGGAGTCTAGTCTGTTTGGTGTTCTATAGGCTTCTTGTATCTTCATAGGCATTTCCTTCTTTAAGTTGGGAAAGTTTTCTTCTATGATCTTGTTAAATATATTTTCTGTGCCTTTGAGTTGGTATTCTTCTCCTTCCTCTATCCCTATTATTCATAGGTTTGGTCTTTTCATGGTGTCCCAAATTTCTTGAACATTTTGGGTCATGACTTTGTTGGTTTTAGTGTTTTCTTTGACTGATGAATCTATTTCTTCTACCATATCTTCAACACCAGAGATCCTCTCTCCCATCTCTTGCATTCTGTTGGTTATGCTTGCCTCTTAAGTTCCTGTTTGTTTACTCATATTTTCTATTTCCAACATTCCTTCTGCTAGTATCTTCTTCATTTTTTCTATTTCCCTCTTCAGGTCTTGGATTGTCTCCCTTGCTTTTTCATGATTTTCATTCAAGGATTTATGGTTTTCTTCTGCTTTAATTGTCCTTTCCTCTAGTTTTTTATAGCCTTCTTCCCATTTTTTGTTTGTCTGTTCCTCTACTTTATTTTTGATTTCTTCTATATAACGCTCTAGCCTCTTCATGATGTTACTTATAAGATTGTTTTCTTCTTCTTCTTCCATTTTGTGATGTTTAGGTCTAGCTGTTGGAGAAGGGCTAGATTCTGGTGATGCAGTATTGCTCTTTATTTTGTTGTATGTACTTCTGCCTTGATGTCTGCCCATCTCCTCTTGTGTTCGTTCTTGGTCTTATCTGTGTACTTAGTCAAGAGAGAGTTAACAGATTTAGGGAGCCTCTCTCTGGTCCAGATGGAAGCTCTGGCCCAGATGGGAGTGCTGGTCCAGGTGAGAGTGCTGGCCGGATAGGAGCTGGGGGGCTGGACTCTGAGTTTCGGGAAGTCCCTGATGTCTCCTTATTTTGTCCAGATGGGAGCTCCTCTTGTCCAGATGGGAGTTCCTCTGGTCTCTGGTCCAGATGGGAGTTCCAGGGCAGGATGGAAGCTTGTGGCTGGTCTCTGAGTCTCAGGAAGTGGCTGGGCTCTAGGGCAAATCGGTGTGGGGGCAGGGTGTGGAGACTGCATTGTCTGCCTACAGTCTTGGAAAAGGGGAGCCTTCCCGCAGGGCCCGCCAATTGGCAGGCAACTTGGGCCAAGTTGGTCAGGTCCTCCCGGAGTGGCCTGTGTCCAGCAGTGGGACCCAGGCGCAGTTGCCTCTCTGACTATAACCCAGGCACTCACCTCTGGTCCAGATGGGAGTTCCTGGGCGGACAGAAGCTGGGGGCTGGTCTCAGAATGAATGGTATTTTTTCTGCTGCTAAAGATTGAACCCAGTGTCTTGAATATCCTAAGCAAGCACTCTACCACTGAACTACATCCCTAGCCCCAAGTATTTATTTTTTAAAACATTAGTGTAAACATTTTACCCATGGAGTTAGCAGCCTTTTTCATAGATTTTGTAGGAATTCTCTCAGTTATTTGATACCAGCCCATTGATTATTTCATGATATCCATATTTTGTTTTCAGATTTTCTGCCCACTTATCATCTTCATGCCACTGATTAAATAGACCTTTATCATATGGTATGAAGTCAATGTTCAACTTTATTTCTTCCGTAGGGATACCTCATTGCCCTACAGATTTGTTGAACAGATTGTCTTAGATTTTGTTTTTCAATGCTTGAGATCTAAGCCTCAGTCCTCAGCCAGTGTGGGCTATTTTAACACTTCTCATGTTAATAAAATCATTGAAATCAAGGCCTTGAGATGGCTCAATGACTAAAGGTGTTTGCTGTCAAGCCTGGCATGAGTTTGATGGCAGGATCCACATGGTGAAGGAAAGAACCGATTCTCCCAAGTTGTTCTCTGACCTCCACACTCATGTCTGCACACACATGAACATGTGTTAAGCAAACAAAAAGTAAATGCAATAAATGTTTAATTGTTTAAATAAGTGGGCTGGATTAAAGCAAAACACAGATTCATGAAGTTCTGTTTGTTGTGCATGGCATCTATAAGCCAGGTGACCTCTCTGCAGAGGAATGAACTATTGTTATCCATAATCTCGATACCAATGGTCCTTGTTTGCTTATCTATTTTAGTGTCTGACACTTTTAATGTTCATGGCAGGGATCTTGAACAAAGCTATCATATCAGATTTTCTCCCAATGGCATTTTTTAAATTTTGTTTTCAGTTTGTTGCCCAGGTACACGAATTAATCTTATTGCTTAAGTGTTGAATGTGAACACCACAACCATGTCAAACTCTTGCATTAATTATAATAATTTTTCTATGAATTCCTTTGGATTTTCCAGCCATGATTATGTCTTCTGTGATAGTGAGAGATACTCTCCCTTCTTTTCCATTCTTACAGACTTTTCATTGTTTTATTGAGCTGCCAAGGGACTCCAGGACAGGCCTGAATAGACATAGCAACAGTGGGCATTCTGTCTGGTTCCAAATCCGCAGTTTTCAGTATCCAGCATCTGGTGATATTTGTAGCAAGATTACAGCAGGTTCCCTTTCCCATATGAAGGACTTTTTGTTCTAGTTCAGTTTCAGGAAGAATTTTACCATGAATGAATTTGTTCCCAGTTAAAACCCAAACTAGTCACATTCATGGAAGAGGCTGGGTTTTAATCCCTCTTTCCTGTCTTGTCTGGGTTGAGTAGCAGGATCAAGTTTCTGCAAAGCTTCATAGAGCAAAATGGATGATGGGCACTTTTGAGCTATTGTCTAAGAGATGTACATAAACTTGAAATATTTCACCCTAGGGTGTTTATAGAATTTACTTGTAACACCATCTGGGACAAGAGAGTTCTGGATAGAAAGGTGTTTTTTTAATAGAGTAAGAACAAGTTATGATTTTTATTTTTGTATAAAATGGTTTGAGTAAGTTATGTTTTCCCTAAGAATATATACAGTCAATATTAATTAATCTTCAAACATATTTCATTGTGCTTTTCATAAGTCCTATTATATTTCAATATGTATAGTATTTTTATTAGTATCTATTTACTCATTCCTGATATTACTGTATATTTCTATTTACCTAATCTGCCAATTCTATTCCTATTTTAAGAGACACAGTATTATTCACATTTATTTTTAACATTTTGCTTTTATTTTATGTAAATGAATATTTTACCTGTTTTTACACCTGTGCACCACATGAGTGTCTGGTGCCTGAGGAGGCCAGAACAGGGCATGAGATCTCCTGGGTCTGGAGTTATAAACAGGTGTAAGCCACATGTGGGCACTAGGAATTAACCCAAGCTCACTGGAAGAATAGTCAGTGCTCTTAACCACTTAGCCACTCTCTAGCCCTTATTCATAGTTTCAAAGATCAAAATTTTATTTATAGTTTTAAAGAAACATTTTTACTTTGTTTAACCAGCTTTTCTACTTTGGGTATTTTCTGTGCCATCAATTGATCTTCTCATCTCATCATGTCTTTTCTCCTACATACTTTCTTTTCCTAATTCCTGGAATCACGACATCTTTGCACTGCTTTCCCTGTCCTTTATCTTTGAGGTTATAAATTTCCCTCTGTGCTGTATCTGAAATGCATCCCATAGTGCTAGAGGAGTAATATGTGTTGGTTGGAGGTTGAGGATTAACAGAAACAAAGTCCAGACTTATGCCATGCCAATTACTTGATGTTGTTATTTATTTATTTAATTATATTTAGTTTTGGAGAGATCTTCATGTAACCCAGATTGACCTGGAACTCCCAATCCTCCTGCTTCAGCCTCACACGTGGAGGGATGGCAGGTGTGTACTATAGCACGGGGCTCCAGAACCTGTGAACCCAGAACTGTCCATCATGACTAGTAGGGAAGCCATTTTCCTGAATACTTAGCAGACTCTCTTACAGCAGCTCTGAGGCAGCTCACATAGACCAATGGCTGCAGAGGATATTCACTGTACCTTCAAAGTATGTTCTAAAGAGCACAATATTGGGGGAATATGAGGAACATGTTTTGATTACTAAGAAGTGTGTACAAATGTCTAATCATATGGGTATATTCTAATTGAGTTTTGCTTTTTATTTCTTGACTTAATTGAATTTTTATTGAAGAACATTCTTGATTTGATTCCAATCTATTAAATTTGGTTGAAATTGATTTAAAGTCCAGAAATGATTAGATCTTGTAAATCCTATATGTGCCCATAAGGAATGAGTTTTCTACAATTATTTAGCACAATGCTCTATGTCTACCCTTTAAGTCAAAGTTATAATTGGGTTTAAGTTCCCTATGCTATTATATTTTTATTAGAAATGTATCTGTGGTAAAGAGAGATGCATTAAAATTTTCCCATTTTGATTTTACCTCTTATAATTGTCAGTTTTTATTTTATAAATAAAGATAAAAATAAAGTTTTGAGTTTTTATTTGCATACATATCACATTGTAAATTTTTACTATTTAAAGAATTTCCCATAATAAATCTATACTATCCTTAGAATGTTTTCCTCTGTTTTGTTTGATATTGATGTATCCCTCTAGTATCTGTGGATTAATATTTGTCTACTATGTTCTTTCTATCCATTTATCTCTTGTATTTTTATGTTCCTATATTTCATGCAAGTCTCCTAAAAATAATACATGGCAATATATGTCTGCAATAGTTTATATGCAAGAATAAACATGAACTATCACATGTTATTCATACATTCTATATACTGGATGTAAAGCTCTCCACTACTGCTCCAGTACCGTGTCTGTCTGCTTCCTGCCATGGTTGATCATGGGCTAACCCTCTAAAACTGCTAAGTGCTCCACTCCTTCTGGTATGCTCCGCCGTGATGTTCTGCTTCATCACAGTCCCAGAAACAACAGATCCAGTGACCATAGGCTTAAACTTCAGAAACTATGAGACAAAAATCAATCCCCACCCCAAGCTTTCACAGCAACAAAGCAACGAATATCACAGGAATGGACACTAGAAATTCTAGGCATAGCTAGTAAGGTTAACTGTCTACTGATCATGGAAGCATGAATGATGGATTCAAGGGTACCTAGGAGCCGGTATTCAAAGCAGAACTAGGATCATCTAGCCAAAGCAGAAGAAAGAATTGAAGTGAGAAATTGTGAAGCAAGGATTTGAGAAAGCAATAAATAGGACCCAGTAAATTACCCTAACCACACATGGAAAGAGTCATGAACAGAAGGTTTATAAACTGAGGCATCTCCCACCACCTTCAGGGGACATCTATGTACCTCTTGCTGACCAGTTCACAAGCCCACAGATGTGATCAGTAAGCCACATTAGGAAAGTGAAGACTAGAAAGAAATGGAAGTTGAGAATACAAGTGCAACTTATATCTGTTGACACTTCTATCTAAAGTATTGATCAAAGTACAGCTCAATGATCAACACTTATTAAAAACACAAGCAGCAGACATCTCCTGGCTGACTTACTGACCCTCATTAGACAAATGTGACTATGCTTATGTCACTGACATGTCTCAGCAGGTAAAGGCACTTGTGATGCAAGCTTGACCACCTGAGCTCAATATTCAGACTCCCATAAAACTGGAAGGAGAGAACCGACCCCCTAAAATCATCCTCTGACCTCCATATGCACACCCACATACCAACATCAGAGAGAGAGAGAGAGAGAGAGAGAGAGAGAGAGAGAGAGAGAGAGAAATAATAAATACTTTTTAAAAGATCTGGTTATACTTCCTGTCGTTAGGTCATTAAATCTAAGATTGCAACCAATGTATTACTCATATTACTAAAACACATTGTTGTTTGTTTTTTACTCTTTTTTGGGGGTCCCACCACCCAGCTCCCAAATAAATCACACACAGAGGCTTATTATTACTTATGGATGCCTGGCCTTGGCTTAGTTTCTAGCCAGCTTTTCTTAACTTTAATTACCCTGTCTACCTTTAGCCTCTGGACTTTTCCTGTTCTTTTACTTCCATAACTCTTACTCTTACTCCATGGCTTGTTGTGTAGTTGGGTGGCTGGCCCCTAGAGTCCTCCTCCTCCTCCTCTGGCTGCTAGATCTTAGCTCCCCTCTCCCAGTTTTTTTCTTTTATATATGCTCTCTGCCTGCCAGCCCTGCCTATCCTTTCTCCTGCCTTGCTATTGGCCAGTTCTTTATTAGACCATCAGGTGTTTTACACAGGCACAGTAATACAGCTTCACAGAGTTAAACAAATGCAACATAAACAAAAGCAATACACCTTAAAAATATTCTACTACAAAAGCATAGGACATGGTGACATCGGTGCTAAGCAGAAGTTAAAATGTCAGGAAGGGATATTGGCCCCACTTGAGATTATCAGGCCAGTTTGAGGGATGGAATGACAGGTTTGTTTAAAAGACCATCGATGGTATATTTTCATGACAATGACAGCCACAAGGACATCGCTAATATTCTGAACCTATGCTATTTGGTGTATTAAGACTGGAGTCCAGTGCACAGACTTGCTTTGTGGTGGGCAGCTTTACTAGTGAAATTTGATACACAAGGGAGAGATTCCTTCTATCTGCTTGCTACCTCCCTTACCCAGTCAATTGTTTCCACCTCTTGCACATCTGCTGGTGTCTGTTACTTTTCTCCTTGTATCCAAATGTCCATGTCCTGTGGCATCTTAGGTTTCTGTGCATGAGATAAAGGTCAGATTATTTCATGTGCACTATTTGCAAAGTTTGCCAAGACCCAATCAGATACCAGCAAAACTCTCAGACTTAAAGAGTAATCAGCTTGTGAGCATTGACTAAATGCTAGGATGGATGGATAGCTAAGTAAATGATGGCGATAAGTGGAGTAGAAGAATAGACAAAAAGATCCGTCAAGTGAACTCCCCAAGGCTGGGGAAGGAGAGCATTTTCTCTTTACTCAACTGGCAACATGAGGGAATATCAAAGTTGTGATTGTTTGGAGGACAAGAGAAAGAAACATAAATATAAAGAGACATAAAAGGAACCAGGCAAGATTATTGAGGCTTCCTAAATCCCTGGTGACCAACATTACCAGGATTCAGTTCTAGATTGAGATGAAGGCCAGCCATGGTCTGCATCAGGTCCACTGCAAGCCCAGACTCTAATAAGTTTATTGTAACAAAGAAAACACATAGTGGTGTACTCTTAGCTGCCACCTGCCATATGCCTGGAATCTAGGACCCCACTTTGAGCCTCTGGTGTGATCTCCAAGGCCACCTAGACACACTGACATAGGTAGGAACAATCCAGATTATTATTATAATCTTCCTGATGTCAAGGAGAAAATCTCTATGTAAACTACTTTCCTAGCCTACTTTCTCCTCCACAATGCCCCTGGGAAATAGCCCCTTTCCTGTAACTTGTCATTTTGAATCTATCTAGGAAGACATAGATTGTGCATTGGCATGTAGGAAGGTTAGAAGAGGCTTGCAGTTGAAATCGTACCTATCATGGAGGATTCCAACAGTAAGCCAATGGGTCAATCCACTCAGAGAAGATCCTCTCTGGGAAGTAGTGTTGGGGTGTTGAGAGTCGATTATTGTGTTGGTTCCTGGAGTTTCTATAACAAAGTTCCACACAGTGTGGGGCTTAGAACAACAGAAATGTATTGTCTCACAGTTTTGCATGCTCCGAGTCTAAAATGAAGCCATCAGCAGAAATGATTCCTGTCAAGGTCTGTAAGAATCTGTTCTATGTTTCACTCTTAACCTCTGGTAGCCGTATGCTTTCCTTGGCTTTTAGAGGGTCTGTTCTCCTGTGTCATTCCACAATTTCCTTCAATTTGTGACTTTCTGAGTTTATGTTTCATGTTTTTAATGAAGACACAGGTCATATTGCATTAGGATTCACTTTGAAATTCTCATCTTATTGTGATAATGTGTGACTACTCAATTTTTAAATAAAGTCACATTCACAGGCACTGGGAGTTAGGACTAGTGTATTGGGAGGCATATACTTCAAGCCATAACTGTTAGTATTTGGCTGTCTGGAGATTCAAAGGAGCAGTATTTCAGACCACAGATAAGGAACAAGCTAAGGTGTGGCTCTAGGGAGGAGCTTGCTTTGTGTGCTTCAGAGAGTGTGGTCCACTTGGCTTGGTTCAGCGAAAGGGTCTAATGGACATTAGGCTAACTGAAGGGTGGGTCCATGTACACGTAATTTGTTTTATGTATTAATTCCTACTATTGCTACTGAAGTGCTTTCTCTCTAGCCCCAAACTTCCCAGTTTTTGTGTTTAAGAGGTTGGAGATAACATGACAGGCTGCTGGTACATGCCGCATACATACCCCACTAATTTCTCAGATGTGGGGAATGCCTTGTTATGACTGGGGTCCTTTGTGACAGGTTGGTGGGTCTTTTATTAGGAAGAGAACAGTCAGCACTGATGGCCTCTTGGAAAGGGAGACTGGCACCTTCACTAACACCTCCGTGTAGGACATTATCTAAACCACTCATTTCCCATTCTGCAAGCACTGCATTCTTCTGTGGATTGACGGTTCCCAGGAGACCTGCCTGTATCTGAAGACTGCTCAGGGCTGAGTAGAGTTAGTCACAGTCTTATCTTCACTCTGTGCCATTTCTGAGAGTTTCCACAGGGCCGTGGGCAAAAAAAGATGCTTCATGATGCATTTTATTTTCTTGAACTATAGTCTCCCCACTACTTCACAATTTCTTGTTGTGTTGTATTGTGGTAATGGCTGTGGCAATGGCGTGAGTGATGGTAGAGGTACACAGTGCTAAATGTGGGTTTGCAGAGAATGTCAAGTTTACAAATGACTGTCTTATTAAGTTACTAAGCAATAAAGGACTGAAATTGTGAGTATTGATTCATTAAGTCAAACTTCATTAGCTGTGAGGAATCTTTCTAGTTTGTGTCTTAGGGAAGGAGGGACTAAGGATTTGACTCTGGGTCCATCTTCATCTCCCACTGCCCCATTTGTCATAGTCTCAGGATGAAATGGTGCAGAGAAGCTTCAGAGCCCCATCAGCACGGAGACCCTCTCCATTATCCTTTCCATTTGTCTTCTCCAAGCTCTCTGTCTCTTCTCTCCAGTCCATTCACAAGCTTCTAAGTCAATGCATCATGTTTGTGACCAAATAAGAAAATGAGCCATACCAAACAAAAGAGCAAAATTCATTTAAAATCACTGTTATATAAAGAGTGTTTGGCCAAGTGTAGTTGGGTTTACTTGTAGTGCCAAAATTCAAGAGGCAGAGACAGGAAGGTCACTATAAGTTTAGAGACACCCTGATCTACATAGCAAGTTCTAGGACAACTGCATAGCAAGACTCTATGTCAAAACAAAACAGAGTATTTCATATAAAACAGGGTAATTATTCAGCTTGGAGAAGAAATAGCACCTATCTTTTTATTGGATAAGAAATTACTCATCAATCACAGAAATTCCTCTCTCGTCAGGAGGCTCAGCAGATAAAAAAGGCACCTATCACCAAGGCTTAACAATCCATTTGATTTCCAGAACCTACATTATAGGAGACAACCAACTCACACAAGTTGTCTTCTGATGTCTACACATATGCCATAGGACAGCAAGACATGTAGAGACACAAATAGACAAATAAATCAATGTCGCTTTAAAAGATGGAAGTTTCTCTTCATTATCTCTCTGAGAGGAATACAAACACAAAACCAAACATTGTTAAAGCACATATAAGGTCTTCAGATTTAGTAAACATTTACTGAACAGTCTTCAAGACGAGGTGACTGTTAACAATAGGCAGGTGCACAGGCGGAGGATGTCAGTTCCAGGCAGAGTGACCAGGACTCTGATGAGCTGATGGAGGTGCAGACCACTTACTGTGAAAACCTGAATGCGTCCAGCTGGAAAGATTGGAAAAGTCAGCTGCAGCCCATTTCAGTGAGGCCTTTGTCTGTCCCTGGCTTTGTTAGCTGATTGTCTCCGCTTTGGTCCAATCTGAATCAGCTGTTAGCATTGTGGCACTTTCCAGGCCAGCTACGCTTCTGTGCTTCTTAATAATAGCTCACATTTATTTAGTGCAGCATTTCCACACAGCCTCCAACATACATTATTTCACTTTATCCTCCCACTGCCTCTGTGAGCAAGCTCCGGCAGACAGCAGGAAGGTCCAGTGCTGAGCTCCACACTGCTACCCAGCAGGAACTCCATGTGTTCTTGTTGAAGGGGGTTGGCTGGCCAGCTGGAGGAATGAAATTACCTATTTAGTCTAAGTGGTTTTCCTAAAATGTCATGGGTCTTTAATACCAGGCTGGGAACAGAATCCAGCCTTGCAATAGTTCTGTCCACCGTTCTTTTCACTCTGCCCTTACATGCCATAGAGTCAGGAATCAGCGTCTCACCAGGGGGACTGGTTCTTCACTGAGGGCTTCAATCTCCAGGCTTGTGGGAACTAGCACGTTATTCATCTAACCCCATGGTTGGTAACTTGTGGGTGCTATACTGCTTTTCTGGACTCAGTTCCCTTGGTTATCAGCATCATGCCCACTGTCATCAAAACTCAATACAAAAGATCTGCAATATAACACATGGGATATTTGCACTGATGAAAGTCATTTCTTCATGCTCCCGTCTTTTTCTAGCTGGCCTTCCCATTACTAATGACCCTAAGTTATTTCCTGTTTTTTCAATGCTGGGGATCTAACTTGAAGCCATGTGATTGCTAGGGCAAGCATTCTACCACAGAGCTACATTCCCAGCCTTGACTTGTATATTTGTACACTATACTCAATTTTTCCTAGCTTGTTTTCAAATGATGATGTAGACACAATCTTAAGGGCACAGAATAAAATCACGGAAATCTGCACATCCATCACTAATTGGCTTATCATAATGCATACAAATAATTACAGTTATAATTTCTGACAGTTTTTCTTTTTTAAAATCAGTTTCTACTCTACCATAAATGGTTTCCATACTGCTCTATGGATACTATAATTACCATTTTAATAACTGTGTTGTATTCCATAATTTACTCAATCTTATACCTCATTGTTGGTCACGGTTCCCAGTTATTTGTTATTAGAGATAATATCCCAATGAAGATGTTTTAATTATGAAGTACACTGATATACTCTGATGCTCATGACTCACATAGTTGCCCAGAGTGGGGGCTTGTTGTGTAAAATTCAGCAATATTTGTTATGCAATTGCTGTATGTTTAACAATGTGCAACAGGTGCTAGAATATCATAAAGTAATCCTCTCTCTTAATAAGTGTATAAGCTGAATGTACTGGTGCATACCTATAATTACAGCACTCCAGGGACTGACAAAGGGGGACTCCCATGAGCTCAAGGCTATCCTGGGCTATTTAGTATGTGCAAAGCCTGCCTGACCTATAAGACTTAGACCTTGTCACAGGCACACACGCACAAAGGGGCAGAGTAAAGAGAAGAGAGTAGGAAGAAAGGAAGGGGAGAGGAGATGTTTACAGCTTTTTTGGTAATGAGCTAACTGTACATTAGACCCCCTACAAGCTCTGTTAGACTGTTAGAAAGTGTATACAGTCTGAAGGCCTCATGCTGGAAAAAACCCCAAGGGCTCTGGGCGCTTGGAAAAACACACAAGTCAAAAGCAATGATTGGAAAGTACAAAGAACAAAACACTGTCTGTCTTGCGGTGTTCATACTGGGGGTCTGCTCCCACTATCACTCAGAGCAAGGCTCCACTTCCCATGCATGCTGACTGGTTAGCAAGTCTGAAGAAATTAGTGATGGGAAACGAGTGATCACCAACCTGTCAGAGGAGGGATGAGATGAGAGAGTTAGGAGGGAAAAAACCTCCCAAATTGGGTCTCAGACCTAGGGAGCACATTGTTTCTGGGCAAGGTGGCCAGGGGCATCTGATGAGCATGGAAGGATACCCCTGTTAGCTTTGTCTCCTTTCAAGCAGCAGAAAGGCTGCCAGGGAGCACGTTGATCCCACTGAGCAGGATGGTGATATTACATTCCAACACCCAGTTAGTAAGTGTGCTCTAGGTATCAGCAGGGTGACTGTGCTCTGGGAGCTGGGCTAGGCTTTGGAGTTACAAACAAGTAAAAGGGGCAATTTGGAAGAATCTTATAAGATATCAAAGGAGACAGATCCTTATAAGATGGATCAGAATAAAGTGAGTGGTAACGCTGGAGAAAGGGATGATGTATTTTCAGTGAGGTACTCAAGACAGGAGCCTGACTGGATAGGGCATGCGAGGAAGGCTTTGAAGACAAATGATTCCACAGAGCCAGCAGTGGGACAGACAGTGAGGGAGTATTGGGCTTGGCCAGTAACCTAGGGTGTGACCAGTGTGCTGGAGTCACTGTGATTCCAAGTTACGAAGAAAATAGATGCCACGTCCACAGATGAGCTGTGAACTGTTTTCTATTCAGACAGGGTGACTGAAGGAGCTTGTGAAGCTTCCCTTTCCTGGAAGCCCTGGACTCAGTTTAGAAGTTTGTCCCCCTACACTGTGATTGTCAATGGGGCCCTGGCACATCCTAAACCCCCGCAGGCTCTGGGGTGGGCTACTCAGCCAGCTGCCCTCTGCCATTGCTTGTAAGGCATCTACCAAGCTTTGCTGCTCAGCTGCTTTACCTTTGTCAGCCAACGCTGGAACTAAGAGCTTCAGAAGATAAAGCCCATCCCTCCAGGAGACAGCAGAATAAATTCTGTATTATCAGTGTCACCACAAAACCAAATGACCATGGTGACCCGACTAGAAAGTTCAGAGACTTCCAAGCCAGCCCCTTTCATCAACTTCTCCAGTCCACATGGCACGGGGCATCGTACCCAGCACAAAAAAAGAATATGCACCATGAAAAGTCCAGAATCTTTTTGACAATTAAGAAGAAAGGTAGAGAAGATTGTTTTCTTCTTCCAAAGTCAAAGCCTTTGAAGGCCTTTCTTATATGGTGTAGTTCTGGAAGACTTGACCACAAGTAAATTCAATTGAATAAATTAGGATTTGCATAGTGTTGTTTAGAATGCTTTGGCAATGGATGGGCAAAGCCAACTCAGTGCTGTCTCTGAGGAACACAGAGCTCTTGATAGCAGAGACACAGTCTTAAGAGGAGGCCGGTGAAGTGCTGTAACCTTTGAGAGAAATAATTGATTTCTTCTAACCTGGAGAAAGAGGCAAGGAGGAAGGAGCTTCCCAAAGAATGTGGTATTTTAGTGGGGAACAGGGATGTGTAAATACTTGAGTGGAATTCAAGCAGATGTCAATGACAGTGGCGATGAGGTGGCTATCATTCTAGACAGGGAGGACAGGAAAGTCAAAAGTCCTGAGTGGGTAAGGGGAGGATCTGGGAGCCCCTTGAGATCAGAAATGTTTCCTTTTATTTTTATATCCTCAAATATCAACCCAGTGGTTCAATAAATACTCAGTGAGTCCATGAATGCACAAATGAATAAAGAAAAAGCGGTTTGATTTAGTGGAAGCTTCAGGAACATGAAAGGAGTAATAAGAAATAATGTTGCAAAGGCCACACCTTGAACGGATGTGAGCTTGATTCTGTGGGGAATAGAAGAGACGCAGAGAGGGAATGGACTGAGTTAGGACGTGATGAGAGCTATACTTCAGGTAGATTAACCTGATGGCAAAGACTTATTCGAGTGAGGCAGAGAGACCGTTTGGGAGGTTCCTGCTGCAGTTCAAGCAATAGGTAATAAGTGCCTGAATTAGGGCAGTGGCTATGGGAGCAGAGGAAGGGACAGATGTGAGAGATAGCAGGAAAACAGAATCAACAACAGACTGGGTGTTGGCTGGGAGGAAGAGAGGGACACATAGAACATGGGTAGCCTTTGAGCCTAGAGGCAGGAAGGATATTGTAATGCCATTAAGGGAAATTAATGGCACAGGAGGTGGTACTGAGTTCATAGGAAAGATGAAGAACTGTGTCTTATACACTAAGATGTGGTAATACACTTGTTTCTACCTGTAGTGTCGATCAGTCTTTACCAGAAAAACTTGTGGGAATGGTGGGTGGGCTCCCAGAGACCAGCAGGTGCAGCATTGCATTTTAATGGACAAGGTCAAGACCCAAGCCATTTTCTGAGTGCTGATTTTACAGACTAACTTCAATGGTGCTTTACACAGAAACTATTTTTGGAAAAAAATATTCTGTTTTAATAAAGATTTGAGATAAAACTTGCTGGCATTCTTGCTTTTCCTCGTTATTAATGAATTAGGAGATACTCAGAGCTAATAAAAAAAAGCACATAAAAGGCTCATAAGCATCCTTCAGATCTCCTTTATCAGTCAGTCACTTCCATTTTATAAAGCTAGAATTTCCACTTTATAAATATTGCAGAAGGGCAGAATTTGACTGGAGTTTTAACATGCTATTTTAACAACCATAAAACTATGTTGAATAAGCATTCATCCTCTATAGCCTAGACCTACACCACATACTGCAAAAGAGGAAGGAAAGGAAAGAGAAGGATTTCTGCCTTTGGGAAGACACAGCAGTAGAGAAGATGTACACAACACACACACACACACACACACACACACACACACACACACACACACACAGCAAAGCTGAAAGATCTCACAGTGTGATATATACCATAAGAAAAAGGTAAGCAAGAAAAATGTGCTATCAGTGGTCAAGTCCTGTCTTCAGAGAAAGATTCTGGGAAGAATCACAGATGAGTTAACATCTGACAATGGATTAGGAAGACTGTTTTGTGAACAGTGATTGGAAATCATTTTAAACCAAAAGTGGGTTAAAAAGAAATGAAGATGATTGGTTAGCAGTCGCTGGAGAGGAAGAGAGAATGAATTGTCCGATCATGAAAGGCCATAAGTCAAACACTAAGAGACATGGGTGTTAGTGCTAAGAATCAGGCAAGGTTGGAGCTCAAGTTTGGGTTGCCATGGCAGCGTTGTGAAGAATGTCTTTGAAGGATTGGAGATGGGCAAGGACCACAGTTAGGATACTGTCACTATCCTTGTGACAGTTAGAAAGATCAGAGAAGATGGAGAGTCCAGAACAAAACACAGAGGTTGGTTTTAGAACATAAAATCAATTGAACTTGTTGATTAATGGAAGAGGAGACATAGATGAAACTCAGATTCCTGAATGATGACATCTGCAGAGGGAAGAAATACAAGAAAAGAAATAGTTTGGGATAAAGAGGACAAAGGGATGTATCTGTATTATTCTGTAGATATGAAATATTATTCTAAGAAAAACTGATCTTTGATACAAAAAAAATCAGGATAAAAGAAGATAAGGCAATTTCCTGGCAGGATGGATGAATGTATAAATAGATTAGAGAAATGGAAAGACAGACAGACAAATACATGGAATTATGGGTTATCTAGTCATATGCATTTATTGGTATTTAATGAATAATGAAGTTAAGATCTCTGTGTCTGTAGTGTATATGCAGGTCTTCTGAAAAAATAACTATAGAACATTACTGAGCTGTGGTTGATTTGACTGTTAGTGGTTTGGGTTGAAATTTCTGAAGCTTCTTTTTGTGTGGTCTACGAAAAATAAAATGGGTGATGTGGTGGTATTGTGTTCTCCAAAATATTGTGCATCCTAATAAACTTATCTGGGGTCAGAGAACAGAACAGCCACTAGATACAGAGGCTAGAAAATGGTGGCACACACGCCTTTAATCCTAGCATTCCAGAGACAGAGATATGCCTGGATCTCTGTGAGTTCAAGGATACAGCCAAAAATGGTGACTCATGCCTTTAATCCCAGGAAGTGACAGCAGAAAGCAGAAAGGTATATAAGGCATGAGGACCAGGAACTAGAGCTGGTTAAGCTTTTAGGCTTTGAGCAGCACAGTTCAACTGAGATTCATTCTGGATGAGGACTCAGAAGCTTCCAGTCTGAGGAAACAGGATTGGCTGAGGAATTGGCAAGGTGAGGTGGCTGTGGCTTGTTCTGCTTCTCTGATCTTCCAGCATTCAGCCCAATACCTGGCATCAGGTTTGATTTCATTAACAAAACTTGTTAAGATTCATGCTACAGGGTAACACTTCTTTCTGTGAAGTCTAGGAGAAAGAGAATGGGTGACACACTGGTCCCAATAATGAGAAACAAGTTTCTTACTGCTGTGACTGGGATATAAAATGTCCACCACAGAGCTCCTGTGTTAAAGGTGATGGGACCACTTAGACTGTTCCAATCAATATAGTAATTCATTGACTAACTCACAGCTTACGGGCTGTTAGGAGGTACAATCTGATTTCAGGAAGAAGGCAACCAAGACAATAACATCACAAGGCATATCTTGTCGCTGGTCCTGTTGACTTTTCTCTGGTTCCTGTCTGTCACCAGTGAGCTCCTTTTTCTACCTGATGCTAAGGGCTACAGCAAGGGATCCAGCTGTCCTTGGGCTGAAACTTCCCAAACCATGAGCCAAATCAAACCTTCCCTCCTTCAAATTCTTCACCTCAGTAAGGTCACATAAGCAATACTAATACACTACTGGATACAAGAATTAGACATGTAAAAAAGAGTAAAGCACAGCCCTCAGAAAAGTGGTCCCTGCCCCTCACCTAGACAGCACAGTAGAGTTGGCCCACGGGTTGGAGGTAAGGGTGACCCAGCCCTTGTGTTGTGAACAAGGGAGAGCATCCCCATTACTCATATGACATGTAAAAGAGAGATGCCCTCCCCACCACCCCCTGCTCATCAACACCTGAAACAGGTAGAGGAGCTGGCCCTGGGGTCGTAAGAGTGGGAGGGCTGTCCCTGCCCTTCACTAGCTGTAGCATTCAAGGGAGTGGTCCCTGTACCTCTCCTGGAAAACACAATAGAGCTGGCCCTGATAGTAGAGGTGTGGGAGAGCAGACCCTGAGGGTGTCCCTCATTGCTGCAAGAAGTGAATTAGCCAGGGCAATGCTGGAGAGCTCACCCTCTCCAAAGGAGCTCACCTCTGGTGGTGAGGACAGGGGAGAACTGGCAGGTGGACCAACACTGTAGCAACCCAGTCCCAGGACCAGGGTTATGACTTGGTCCACTCCAACATCCACCCCATCTATGATTTGCTGGAGCCATGAAGGGACCTCACCCAAAGCTGCAGGATCTCCACAATATGGGGCCACAACAGAATATCCAAGAAGAGGCCTAGTGAGGGCCCAGCATCGATAGTGTAGTTGAAGCCAGAGGCCTCAAGCCAGACCAATGACTCTTTGCAATGAACACTTGCAGGTAAAGATATGTGGACAAAGGGGTTTATTGTGTGACTCACTGTATCACACTGCAGCTTCCATGACAAGATTTTTTTTTTTAATTTTTACCTTTAAAATTTTTTGTTTGCTTGTTTTTCTCTTTTTTTCCTTTTTTTCTCTTAAACTTTGTTTCATTGGGGGGTGCAGGGGTGGAGGGCAGATGCAAAGGGACAGGAAAACAAATAGGATCAAGATACATGATGTAAGAGACACAGAATAAATACAAAGAAAAAAAAAGAGGAAAGCTGGCATATTGCAGCTATGTCCCCTGAGAAAGCCTAGTAGTGATGGCATCCTACTAGCTCTAAATGCACACAAACCAAGATGCTAGCTTCTAAGTGCCAATCATCACTAGAGGCAGCCAGGTTCTGTGTAGAAAAGCATAATTTCAAGCAGAGCAAGAAGCGCTGAAATCTATTGATGGGTAAGAGAACTCTTAAAGAATGGTATATCCAAAGAGCATAGAAGAAAGCTTGCAGAAATACTCATAGGCCAAATGACAGTAGTCTGGGTATCAAAACAATTGTAATAAATGCACTACAACCTACAGAATAATACAAGAATCTATCTTTCAAAATCACTTTCAACCCAATGGGAAGAGAAGCAAATAATGTCAACACAATAAAGGCTGTGTGTGAGAAGTACACAATAAAGGACACACTCTATGATTAAAAAAATCAACTGACAGGTGTTCCTCCAAGATGAGAACTAAGACAAGAATAGCCCAGTCTCACTGCTCCTATTCAACATACTACTAGAAGTCATGGCCAGAGCAGTTAGGGAAGAAAAAGAAAAGGTATCTGAGGCATTCCAAATGAACAAGTAAAACTGTAGTTGTTTGCAAATACTGTGATCTTTTATCCTAAGTGATCATGATTCTATTAAAAAGCTATAAGAACTATAACCAAATCCAGTCTAGTGTCAAGAGCCAAATTTAACATCCATACATGATTTGTTTGTTGTTGTTTTTTTTTTTAATTTAGATTTACTGTTTATGTGTAGACTTGTTTTGCCTTCAGGTGTTATGTGAGCCTTGTGTATGTCTGTAGGCAGTGGAGGCCAGAGAACAGCATGGGATCCCCTGGAACTGGAGTTGTAGATGGTGGTATGCTGCTAGGTGGGTTCTGGAAACTAAACCTGAGTCCTCTGCAAAAGCAGCAAGTGCTCCTAACCACTGAGCCTTCAGTTGACTTTTTAATACCATAACAATGAACTACCCAAAAAGGGAATTAGAGAAGCAACTCCATTTACTTAGCATCAAAAAGAATTTTCAAAAGTAGGAATAACTCAGAAGGTGAATGTGTATGCTGAAAAGTATAAAACATGTAAAAAATTTTAAGCAAAACAAGAACTGGAAAAGCATCTCCCCTTTTCATATTTAAAGATGTAACATTAAAATATCCAACCAGCACAAACAATTTATCAATTCAATATAATTTCCATCACAATTCTAGGATTGTTACATAAACAAAAATAACTCTAATATTCATATGGGACTAAAGAGATGATAAATAGCTGTGGCAGTTGTTATCTTGTCAACTTGCTACAACTGAGGTTCACCTAGATGAGTCTGAATGAGGAAATACCTAGATCAGGTTGTCCCATGTCTGTGCCTGTCTGTCTGTGCCTGTGTGCCTATGTCTGTGTCTGTGTCTGTGCCTATGTGTGTGTGTGTGTCTGTATGTGTATGTGTGTGTCTGTGTCTGTGTGTGTGTCTGCCAGTGTCTGTGTCTGTGTGTGTGTCTGTATGTGTGTGTGTGTCTGTATGTGTGTGTGTCTGTATGTGTGTGTGTCTGTGTGTGTATGTGTGTGTGTATGTGTGTGTGTGTCTGTGTGTGTATGTGTGTGTGTATGTGTGTGTATGTGTGTGTGTGTCTCTGTGTGTGTCTGTGTCCATGTGTCTGTGTCTGTATGTGTGTGTCTCTGTGTGTGTGTCTGTGTGCATGTGCCTGTGTCTGTGTCTGTATGTGTGTGTGTGTGTGTCTGCCAGTGTCTGTGTGTGTTTGTGCCTGTGTCTGTGTGTGTGCGCCTGTGTGTGTGTGTGTCTGCCAGTGTCTGTGTGTGTGTGTGTGTCTGTGTGCATGTGTCTATGTCTGTGTGTGTCTGTGTGTGTGCCTGTGTGTGCGTGTGCCTGTGTCTGTGTGTGCGTGTGCCTGTGTCTGTGTGTGTGTGTCTGTGTGTGTGTATGTCTGTGTGTCTGTGTGTGTGCCTGTGTGTACGTGTGCCTGTGTCTGTGTATACGTGTGCCTGTGTCTGTGTGTGTGTGTCTCTGTGTATGTGTCTGTGTGCCTGTGCCTGTGTCTGTGTGTGTGTGTCTCTGTGTATGTGTCTGTGTGCCTGTGTCTGTGTCTGTATGTGTGTGTATGTGTATGTATGTGCCTATGTGTCTGTGTGTCTGTATGTGTGTGTGTGTCTCTCTGTGTGTGTGCCTGTGTGTGTCTGCTATGTGTGTGTGCCTGTGTGTGTCTGTGTGTGTGTGTCTGTATGTGTGTGTGTGTGTCATGCCTGTATGTGCCTGTGTGCGTGTGTCCGTGTCTGTGGGAGGTGATCTTGCCAGTTGAGATGGGAGGACCCATCCTGAACATAGGCAGCACCATGTCACGGGCCACGCCCTAAATATTCTAAGGTGGGAGAAAGGCAGCTGAGAGGAAGTGAGCAAGCAAACAGGGGTGTGCCTACTCTCTTTGCTCTTGACCATGGACGTGAGGATCACATGCTTTCAGTTTCTGCCTTGACTTCCCCACAATAGTGGGAACTGTAACCTGGAAGTTATAGTAACCAGGACTGTAACCTGGAAGTATAAGGTGAAATAAACCCTTTCCTCCCTTATATGATCTCTGTCGCACATTTTAGCATTGTAACAGAAATAAAACTAGAAAAATAGCCAAGTCAGCATTGAGAGAAAACAAGACACCATGAAGGTATAGTATTAATTAGGTAGATATTCAGACCAATGGGAGGAACCAGCTCTAAAATATGATCTCTCACCTAGGCACAGAGAACACCTGTGGTCTCTTCAACGATGGTGGAAAACCTGGGTGTCTGCAGGTAAAAGACCTAAGTCAGACCCTTGTTTTCCACAGTGTGTGTCGATGAATGAAGACCTGAGTGCAGACACAGGTCACTAAAAGAAAAGGCTGCAGAGGAGAGCTTAGAGCACCGGCCTTGGCAGTGACTTTGCCAACGACATTGAAAGCACAAGGAGCAAAATGAAGACGAGACTAAGAGGTTCGAACCCTCCACACAACAAACCAAATACTCAGCGAGGGCGACATACAGGCTGAGAGAAGAGGTTCTGCTGGGGCTTTTGTTTGTTCAAGAGAAAAATATTTGCAAACGATATATCCAAAGAGGAGTTAATATCCAATACATGCAACTCAATTGGGTATTTTTTAACATGATGACCTGACAAATGTGGCTAAGGATCTAAACAGATATTTCTCCAAGTAAGACATTCATGTGGTCCTGGGGACATGACCCAGTGGGAGAAGCATGCACCGCGCACCCACCAAGTATGAGGACAAGCTTTCAGAACCCAGAACATGCCTAAGTGCCAGGCACCACATGACAGCCTGACTGTACCAAAACTCGGCAGCCAGAGACAGGGATCCCCAGGCAAGCTGGATAAATGCACAAGCCAAAGCCGTAAGTGCTGGGTTCAAGGAAGAGCCTGTCTCAAAATATAAGGTGGAGAGGAATCTAGAAAGATACTTAATGCCAGATTCTGGCTTTCGCAGACATACACACATACAGCACATACTCACACAACATACACTCATATAAAGCACACAACACACACACACAAACACATACACACGTACACATACACGTACACACGTACAAACACACACACGTACAAACACACACACGTACACACACACACACACACGCACATGCACACACACACACACACACACACACACACACACACACACACACACACACACCTCTTCCATCAGTGACTCATGGTCAAAGCAGGGAATTTTAACTGGTGGAAACACTGAGAGTAAAGGATGGCTGAGTTGTAATTACAAACACACAACAGCTGTGACTGACTGCATGGGACCTGTGGGAGAAAAAAAAGGAGAAGAAATCAAGGGAAAGTGTCTGGAGACCAAAGGGGACAAATTGAGAGGGAGGTGTCCATGACAGTGGGAGGGGGTGAGAGATAATGGGAGGCAAATGGAATCACAGTGCATTGCTTACAAATATGATACTGTCAAAAAAAATTGAAAATTCACTGCTGTAAGAACATACATTTTTATAGACATAAATACTTCTTTAAAAGAACACAGATGACCAGGCAGTGGTGGCACACACCTTTAATCCCAGCGATCAGGAGGCAAAGGCAGGCGGATCTCTGAGGTTGAGGCCAGCCTGGACTACAGAGTGAGTTCCAGGACAGCTAGGGCTACACAGAGAAACCCTGTCAAAAAAAAAAAAAACCAAAAAAAAGAAAACAAAAAAACAAAAACCAACAATAACAAAACGTACACAAACAAGTACAGAAAAATGAAGGAGCTGGAAAATAATCAGTGATTACCAAAACTAATGAGTAAGAAACTGACAAAAGACATTTTCTACGCCCTGGAAACTCTTTTCTTCATGAATTTCTAGGATGTCACAAGAGAAGAAACTGCAACTTACCAGAAGTTAGAGCTAGCAGATGCTATATTAAGCAAATAATCAAAGTTAATATCAGTGACATCTGGACAAATTGACATCATTGGCTGCCAAATGATGGTCCAGCCAGAAAATAAAAAACTTGCAGCCTGAGGAAACATTAGACTGTAGAGACAACAGCCCTCCCAGGAGGCCGAATACAGAAAGAAATTATGATTCACCTTGCTGCTGGACTCCCTCCCCCATCCCAAAGCCTTTAGCGGTCCACTTGTATCTTAAAAACGACTAGGAGGAGTCAAATCATACAACACAGCCCACGTGGGAGGTTTATTTAGGGCAGGGGAGAGAAAAGGCAGAGAAGGGGGCAGAGACAGGTCCCTGGGGATGAGGGTGAAGGAAGAGAAAGAGACTGGAGGTGGGCGAGGAAATGTAGCCAATGTGCACAGGGGGTGCTCTTAGTGGCTGCAGCTGAGGATATATCCTGTCAGGACCCTAAGGGCAGGCCAGTACAGATGCCTAAATGCTAACACCACTACCTTCTTAACACCAATTACAGGCACAGGTCACTGGCCCCTCCATGGTCCGGAGACATGGGAAACCACAGGGGAGTGGTTGCATCCCCTGCACAGTGCTGTTTCCATCTGTTCTCCTTAGTCAACGCCTCCCCTGGGGGTGGGAAGTGGGTGTGTAATCTACTTTCCTATCCTCACTGGAATCTGGCCTCGGGAGAAAGACCTGGAAGGATTTTAATGCTGGAATCCTGGCCTTGGCATCTTTGCAGCTGAGTGGCATTATCAAAGTCCTCTCTTCATTTTATCAGTCCATCAACAGCAGTGTCAACACTTCTCCCCCCAGGATTAAGGGACATGATGATTGCAAAGACAAAGGAAGAGGTTGGTCAGCATTCCTTGCTCAGTGACAGACACTCAGGGGCACCCAGGAAGCCTACAACAGTAAAGCAGGTTACCATAGTCAATACTGTCAACTAGACAGGACCTAGAACTATCACAGAAGGAATTATCTTGGTTAGGTTAGTTTCTTGTCATGTCTGTGAGAGATTTTCATGCTCAGGTTGAGGCAGTAGGACCAGTGTATGTGGCACCATTTCATGAACCGGGGTCCTCTGCTAGATAAAAAGAAGAAAGTAAGCCAGTACCAGAATGCATCACTCTGCTTCCTGACTACGGACGAAGTATGACCAGCTGCCACAGACTCTGGCCACCATGACTTCTTGGAACTGTGGACAAAGTAGAATCTTCCTTATCTTTGTTAGGGCATTATAGCCACAGAAAACACAACCCCCCTCCCAAAAAAAAAGACAAAACAAAAACCAAACAAACAAAGCCAAACAAGCCAACCAAACATAAAAAACAAATAAGTACCAAAAAGTAAGGCTGTTTAGCTGCTGCTTTGATAAACCTGACCACCTGGTTATTCAGCTTTTGGACTGGTTTGTTGGAAGAATGTGAAGGAAATTGGAACTTTGAGCTCCAGAAGCTCTGGTGTCCTGCAGCAGAGCAGAAATGGAACTTTCTAAGATCAGAATGCTGAGAGCAATATAGGCCATGGAGACGGTCTTAGTCAGGGTTCCTATTGCAAATAAAATACTATGACCAAAAGCAACCTGGGGAGGAAAGGGCTTATTTCATCTTCCACTTCCTGTTAACAGCCACCATCTGGAGAAGTCGGGGCGGGAACCTGGAGGCAGGAACCTGGAGGCAGAAACTGATGTATTGGCCATGGAGGAATGCTGTTCACTGGCTTGCTTCTCCTGGCTTGCTCAGCCTGCTTTCTTATAGAACCCAGGACCACCAGTCCAGACATGGTACTATCCACAGTGATGGAGCCTTCCTGCATCAATAATCAATCAAAAATATCCCCTACAGATTGCCTACAGGCCAATCCTATGGAGGCATTTTTTTAAAATCAAGATTCCTTCTTCCCAGATGACCCTAGGTTGAGTCAAGTTGACATAAAAATTAGCCAGTTGTGAGGCCTAGCTCATAAGGTTCAGAGAGAAACAAGGACCTTTTCAGAAACTGGACTACATACCATTCGTGTTCTGGTAAAGACTCTGGTTATATCTCACCATATCCTGAGTACTTAAGAAAGCTGAATTTAAAAGTAATGAAGTGACTTATGTAGGAAGGGAAATTTTAAAGCAGGATATTTATCAGTCTGGTGGCTACTATTTATTTCTCTCATTCAGGTCTATCATGAGAGAGCAAAAAAAAAAAAAAAGGAAGAGAGAGAGAGAGAGAGAGAGAGAGAGAGAGAGAGAGAGAGAGAGATTTAAAGCATGCAGTTATATGAGGAAAACATGTGGCTGAATTTAAACTTTACAGAGAAGGCAGGCTTGATATTAACTGATTATTTGCTTAACCTAGCCACATATTGACACTGAGACTTCAACTGTTAAAAACAAAGCTCAGCAATAAGAAACCTGGTGATTTACACTGGGACAGCAGGAAAACTATCATGAGGGCAAGACTCCATACACCAGAGCTCCATTTAATGAAAACTCAAATTCATTAAAAGGAGAGAACCTAAAGGAAACAGAAACCATGCTGAAAGGGGGCCCTGATCTCTAAAAGTTGTATAGAGAATTTTCCCCCAGAGTCAGTGAGCAAAAGCTATTGGGACAATGGTCTGAGAGGCAGAAACTGAAGCATCATCTGTAGCAGAAATCTTAAAGAGTCTTATTAATAAAATCAAACCTTGGCCAGGTAGTGGGGTGAATGTGGGAAGATCAGAGAAGCAGAACAAGCCACAGCTTCCTTACCTCACCAGTTCCTCAGCTGATCCTGATTCTTCAGACTGGAAGTCTCTGAGTCCTCATCCAGAATGAATCTCAGCTGAACTGTTGCTCCAAAGCCTAAAAGCTTAACCAGCCAAATGCTTCTAGTTTCTGGTCTTCACGCCTTATATATCTTTCTGTTGTTGCCATCATTCCCTGGAATTAAAAGTGAGTGTCACCAAGCCTGGCTGTTTCCAATGTGGCCTTGAACTCACAGAGATCCAGAGGATTTCTGCCTCTGGAATGCTAGGATTAAAGGCTTGAGTGCCACCATTTTCTGGCCTCTATGTGTGTCTAGTGGCTGTTCTCTACTCTGACCCCAGATAACCCACATGTCGGTTGTTATGCCAGTACCAAGCTGTTTTTATTACAGTAGCTCTATAGTAGAGCTTGAGGTCTGGGATCGTGATGCCTCCAGAGGTTGTTTTATTGTGCAGGATTCTTTTGGCTATCCTGGGTTTTTTGTTTTTCCATATGAAGTTGAGTATTTTTCTTTCCAGATCTGTGAAGAATTGTGTTGTTAATTTGATGCGGATTGCGTTGAATCTGTAGATTGCTTTTGGTAAGATTGCCATTTTTACTATGTTAATCCTGCCTATCCATGAGCATGGGAGAGCTTTCCATTTTCTAACATCTTCAATTTCTTTTTTCAGGGACTTAAAGTTCTTGTCATATAGGTCCTTCACGTGCTTAGTTAGAGTAACCCCAAGGTATTTTATATCATTTGTGGCTACTGTAAAGGGTGATGTATCTCTGATTTCCTTCTCAGCCTGTTTGTCTATTGTATATAGAAGGGCTACTGATTTTTTTTTTTTAGTTGATCTTGTATCCTGCTATGTTGCTGAAGGTTTTTATTAGCTATACCAGTTACTTGGTTGAATTTTTGGGGTCACTTATGTATACTATCATGTCATCTGCAAATAGGAAGAGCTTGACTTCTTCCTTTCCAATTTGTATCCCCTTAATCTCTTTATGTTGTCTTATAGCTCTGGCTAGAACTTCAAGTACTATATTGAATAAGTATGGGGAGAGGGGACAGCCTTGCCTTGTTCCTGATTTTAGTGGTATTGCTTTGAGTTTCTCTCCATTTATGGAGAGATGTTGGCTATTGGCTTGCTGTAGATTGCCTTTATTATGTTTAGGTATGTTTCCTGTATTCCTGACCGCTCCAAGACCTTTATGATGAAGGGGTGTTGGATTTTGTCAAATGCCTTTTCTGCATCTAGTGAGATGATCATGTGTTTTTTTTCTAAACTCAAAGGAAAAAAACCAATGTTTTCTTGTAACACGATGGTCCTGGCAATTCTTCTCTGAACAAGCAGTGGTAAACACTTTGTTCCGGGTAGCAGCATCACCACAGTCACCAACACGATGAGAAGGAGCCAGCAACTCAGAGCAGCAGTCACTGCCTCCATGGTCCCACTGCTGTTTGTGGCTGGGTCTGGCCGTAGCTTCTCCTTAGTAAGCCTCCTAGGCCGGCCTCAAACTCGGGATCCTCCTGCCTCTGCCTCCTTCAGTAAATCCAACCAGTGCACCACCACAACCAGCTGAGGGCAGCTTGGGTCTGAGCTGGGGCCTGCAAGGCCATAGGCAAGAGGCTTTTTCGTGAATTCATACCACAAACGTTGGGCACCAGATGTAGCAGGAATCTTAAAGAGTCTTATTAATAAAATCAAAACTTGGCCAGGTCTTAGGGTGAATGCTGGAAGATCAGAGAAGCAGAACAAGCCACAGCTTCCTCGATCATCTATGGGCTACTGTTTTTGCAAGCATAAAAGATGCATAATAGAAGTCATGGATGCTTGAACTGTGATTCCAAGGAGCTATTGACGCCAGGCAATGTGTGGCAAGGTTGTCATCCTAAATGTAGGCACAGAAAGAGCACTACATGAAGCTGTGAAGGTGAAGCCTGAATTATAATGAAGACTGCAGAATGTTGGCGGTGCTAGGACCAGGAGAGGACAACCAAGAAAAGCTACAGGTCTAAAGAGGAGCCAGACCAAGAGACTGTGTGTGCCATGGGTGGCAGAGCTAGAAGGATGAGCTAACCCAAGCCCATTAAAACCAAGATAACTCCATTATTGACCCCTCACTTCCAGACAAGGAACTGTGGGATTTAGGGTTTGGTGGTACAGGGACTCATAACCAAGTTACAGGAACTCATAACTAAGTGACCATCTTAAGCCTTCAATGAGACCTGGACTTTGAACTTTTAAACAATGTAGGATCTTTTGAAGATTCTAGGGACTTTCACAAATGGGAGATTTAACCTCTAGCCATGCCTGAGAGGGATCATGTAGATTAAGTTAAGATTACATAGTTTAAGATCATGTCTAGCCATACCTTTGAAGCATTTTTGATTAGGATGAAGAGCTGCCCACCATGCATGGCACTATTCCCTTCAATGTCCTGAGCAGAATAAAAAAGGAAAAGTGAGATGATCATAAGCATTCATTGCTCGCTGTTTCTGACAACAGAGCTAATGTGACCAGTCACCTCAAGCTCCCATGACTTGTCCACCATAGTGGACTATGCCTGGGACTCTGAAGCAAAGCAAACCTTTCTTCCATTAAGTTGGCTCTGTTAAGATATCTTATCACAGCCACAAGATGAATAACTGATACAAGGGTGTGTTAGTTACCTTCATTTCCATTATCAAATGTCTAACAAGAAATAATGTGAGTATTTGGCTCACATTTTAAGGGAATACATGCCGTCCTTGTAGCAGCAGGATCATGAGGCAGCTGGTCACATTGCATTTTAATCAGGAAGTAGAGAGTAGACAGGAAATGGAGCCCATGCTATGAAACCTCAAGGCCTGATCCCAGTGGTCTACTTCTCTCATCCTAAAGATGCCACAACCTTCCAAAACAATACCCCCAGCTGGGGACCAAGCACTCAAACACAGGAGCCTATGAAGGATTTTCTATATTCAAAGCACAACATAGTATTGATAAAATTAAAGACATGATAGAGACTAAGATACTCACTCTTAGAGCATCAAGGCCAACAAACATAAGACAATTGTACAGTGACAAGGAGCAAACACCAGGCCCTCCAGATTTCACTTTCAACAGCAGCATTTACTGTTAGTCACGTGGGTCTTCCTGAGATCAGGATTCTGCCCTCAGGGAAAGAAGGACCATACAGCTTGTATTCCTCCCTTAGAAAGTGCCTGTGCCAGCCGGGTGCTGGTGGTGCACGCCTGTAATCCCAGCACTGAGGAGGCAGAGGCAGGTGGATCTCTGTGAGTTTGAGGCCAGCCTGGTCTACAGTGTGAGTTCCAGGACAGGCGCAAAGCTACACAGAGAAACCCTGTCTTGAAGAAAAAAAGAAAAGAAAAGAAAAGAAAAGAAAAGAAAAGAAAAGAAAAGAAAAGAGAGAGGGGGGAAGGGAGGGAAGAAAGGAGGGGTGAGGGAGGGAAGGAGGGAGGAAGGAAGGAAGGAAGGAAGGAAGGAAGGAAGGAAGGAAGGAAGAAAAGAGAGAAAGAAAAGAAAATGCCTGTGCTGGAATATTACCTCCTTGTCCCTGGTAAATTCCAACTTGTCCACGTAGCCCTCCCTGATTTGGTTTCTCCTTTTTCCCTCACTGACTGTCTGCATTAACCAGAGTGCATCTGTGTGTCAGTCTCTGTCTAATGTACAATATATATATTATATATCATATATATCCCAAGACAATCTAGGTTTCTAAGAAACGTACCCATGACAAGAAAGTATTATTTACTTCCCCATTATAAAAGGAAGGAAAGAAAGAAGGAAGGGAGAGAGAGAAGGGAAGACAGGAAGGAAGGAAGGAAGGAAGGAAGGAAGGAAGGAAGGAAGGAAGGAAGGAAGGAAGGAAAGAAGGAAGGAAACAATAGACAAGCCAAACTTCTCTGATTTTTACAGAATGACTAATGTTCTGGGTTTCTTCTTTTCTTTCTTTTTTCAGACATTTCACAATGGACAGAAACTGGCCAAGTAGGTTAGGAAGGTTGACCAGCAAACCCCAGGGATGTATCTGTATCTACTGTTGTGCAATATTTTGATTGTGTTCTGACAAACAAAGCTTGCTTGGAGTCAGAGGGCAGAGCTAGCCACTAGCTGATGAAAGTTAAAAATAGATGTTTGGATGACTGTAGACAGATAGGAGACGAGAAGTAGTAAGGTGGGGCTGAGATCCTCTCTTTTGGAGGAAGGGACGAAAGAGGTAGGAGGCAGCTAGTGGCTGCCCCTTGCTTCTCTGATCTTTCAGTGTCTTACCCTGATAGCTGACTCTCGATTTTTTATTGATAAAAAATAATTAGATGAATGCCTCAATCTACCTTTCCAGCACTGGGATTATAAGCACATGTCACTGGGAATGAGTTTTACATGGGTTCTGGGAACTGGACTCGGGTCTTCAGGCTCTCAAGGTAACTACTTTACAAACTGACCCATTTCCATAGCCACAGGTACTAGTTCTCTTGGCAACTGCAGGGTGATCACCTTGCCAGGATAGCCAACATGCTTTCTGCCAGCACAGCCACACCTCTCCATCTCCTGCTCACTCTCCTTCCCAACCCAAGAAAAATAACATACAAGGGTCCCAAGTACTGCAGATGGATCAAGGGGTTTGTAGCCAGTGAAAGAAAATCAGCTTGGATCCCATGGGCTTGAGAAAACCACCCAGAGCTCCACTTACCTGCTGTATCAAAGGCTTTCTCTCTCCCAGTCCACACTCATTCTCCTCACTGTGACCCTGCTTCACTGCTGAATTAGCTTCAACAGTGTCACACTGACCTGCCTTGCTGATAATCTACCATTTAGAGATTTTTTTCACTATTTGCTGGACACAAAGGCTCTTTTTCAGTTCATCACTCTCTAGTTCTAGGTCAGGCCCAGAACTTGGCAATACTGGTCATCTCTAACCAATTCCAGCAGCTTCTAACACATATTATGAAATATTTAAAAGGTGATACAATTATGGAGATAAGAATTTTGAGCTCCTGTGAGAGTTTTAGATCATTGCATGACAACATGCCACAAGCTGTCCTCATTTGCTAGCTGATGCTCTGTGGGAGAGAAATTGAGCCTCTCAGTATTCTCTTCGAACACTCAGATGCAGATATAGGTCCCATTTTCCTCATTGACCATTCAACCATTGCTTGGACCATTTCTGGACTCATTCAAGTTGATAGCTAGAATTCAGTTATTTGTTGAACTGGGACCATCAACAGAAGAATTTCAGAGTATGGAGACCACTCTAGGTTCCTCAGAACACGGTCCTCTTCATTTGCATGCCAGCCAAGAGATTTCCTCATGCTAAATCCCCCTGCCTGGTGCTTTGACTCTGTGGTACCAGAAAGAGCTCAAGCCCTTTTAAAAGGACTCAGCTCATCTTATCCTGTGGCCTGACTTGAAGTCAGCTGGTATAGAACCTTAAGTACCTCTGTAAGATCCCTTCACAGTAGAAGCTTGGTCCACAGCCAGTTGAATGACTGGGAATAGGGTGAAAGCAACACATGGAGAAGTGCTGTGGATATCGCTCTGTATGAATAAAATGCTGATTGGCCAGTAGCCAAGCAGGAAGTATAGGTGGGACAAGGAGAAAAGAGAATTCTAGGAAGTGGAAGGTGGAGGGGAGGAGACCAGCCAGCTGCCGCCATAACAAGAGAGATGTAAGGTACAGGTAAGCCATGAGCCTCGTGCAAGTTATAGATTAATAGAAATGGGCTGAATATAAGAGTAAGAGCTAGACAATGGTAGGCCTGAGCTAATGGCCAAGCAGTTTAAATAATATAAGCATCTGTGTGTTTATTTTATAAGTGGGTTGTGAGACCAACAGGGCTTGGCGGAGGCTGGAGAGAAGGTCTCCAGCTACAGAGAAGCTTTAGGACCCTCTTGGAATCCTGCCTGTTACTCCATTCTCCCACCAGTCAGGTAGCAAAAAGATGTCCCTGGGTACATCTCACCTCCTACTATCTTCCTGGAGGATGGGTGTGATGTTTATTGCTTCTGTCTGCTTTTCTTATATATGCATATACCCCTTACTAATGTAAAGGCACTTACATTTTCTAAGCTAGTTCTGCATCTTATTTTCTGCAACTCCATTTGTTGTCTTGGTGAAGGTCATCTGTGTTGATATGTGTACACTAAGTCCCCCCTCCTCTGGCTTTGTGGATATAGTACTTCATTGCAGTACTATGATTTATTCATTATCCTGCTGACTGATGTTTGGATTGTTTTAAACCTCTTTTAATTACAATGATACTGATATGACCATTTCTATGTATACCTAGAAGAATTGCTTGGTCATAAAGTGTACACATCTCCTTGGCTGGAGGCCAAGAAATTGGTTTTCAAAGCCATCATACCAATTTTCCCATCCATGCCAGCTGCTATTTACTAGTAACACAAGTGACCATTTTATTGTACACTTGTTATGTACCAGAAAATAACTTCTGCATATGTACTGTTGTGTTTCTTTTCAGATACTTAGGAAAGAAGCATGATCATTATTCTTGTATTACATTGTAGGTGCAAAAGCTGAGACTTTGAGGGGAAGGGATGCCTTTTCAAAGTCACAAAGCTAGCGACAGAGCTGCAATTCTTATCCACCAACCTGGACCCAGAGAGGATGTTCTTGATCACTACACAACAGTGGCCTCCTTCACCCCTTTGAGATGGAGGCAAGATGTAGAAGCGAAGGGGATGAGAGACAGAGAAGCTCTGGTGTGTTCTCCTCCTACCTACCATGGCCTTTCCCAGCCAGGCATTGTCGGAACTCCACTTACTGGAAAACAGGACCCAAAATCTTACAAGACAGAAAAAAAAAAGTTCAATTATAAGACAGTTCTCTACAAATGAAGCCACTGAGTGGAGTCGCATCCTACAAAGACAGGCATACTCTCTACTTGAAGGCTTATCACTCGCCGATGATTTTTGAGAGAATTCTTTGCCTCTCTTACCCTTGGTTTCTTTGTACATAAGATGGGATGGTGGTTAAATCTACTAAACAACTGAAGAGTCAGTTGAGATAACTGAAAACATCTCATACTGAGACTGACCCATCACAGTCATTCAGTAAATGCTAGCTAAAGCCTCAGAGAGATGCTGGGAGTGTCCATAGGGCAAGCTGCATCCAACTTTAGAAGGCAGTTTCTTGAGGCTAGGATTTAGAAATGCACATATGTGGGTCTATTTACTTTCCAGTTACCTCTTATTAAAAGCAGGGTGAGGTGATCTCTAAATTAGGCTAACTCCCCTGAAACCAGCCATATGCTCACTTCCAGAAGGGCCATGATAAGCAAGGTGTGACCCTGGCTCTCAGGGCCATTAGCTCCTTCCCTGCCCAACACTGTGACAGCCCTCTTAACTTCAGGGCTCTGTGCCAGTTTATTCCCTCGGGACTCCAATCCTTACTGAAAGTCTAACCTCAGAATGGAAGCTCTCAGAACCTGCAAGATAAATGGTCCATGCTGTATACCTCTCTCTTATTTATTTATTGCAACATTCTATCCTGGGGAGTGCTGTGGATATCGCTCTGTGTAAATAAAGTTCTGATTGGCCAGTGGCCAGGCAGGAAGTATAGGCGGGACAAGAGAGAAAAGAATTCTGGGAAGTAGAAGGCTGGAGAAAGACACCGCCAGCCGCCGCCATGACAAGATGTAAGGTACTGGTAAGCCATGAGCCATGTGGCAAAGTATAGATTAATAGAAATGGGTTAATTTATGATAGAAGAAGTAGATAACAAGAAGCCTGCCACGGCCATACAGTTTCTAAACAATGTAAGTTTCTGTGTGTTTACTTGGTTGGTTCTGAGCATCTATGGGCCTGGCGGGTAAGAGACATTTGTCCTGACTGGGCCAGGCAGGAAAACTCTAATTACAGGGGAGGAAGGCAGCTCCAGAGTTTTGTGACATTCACTGGTAACATATAAGACTCCTGAGCCCTCCCAGATGTCACATGACCAGGAAACAGTTCTGGAGGGAGGATGAAACTCTCCAGTAGAGCTACCTGCAAGCTGTGTAGAAACCTCCAGCCCTGCAGCTTTGCTGAGCTGTCAATCACCATCATCACCCACACTGGGACTTTCACTGATACAGCTTTCTGAGTAAGTGACCTCTCACAACTGGGCAATACAAATAAGCCCATTAGTTCACAAAACTAGACTTGAGTGGGATTGTTTCTTTGGTCTGTCTTTAGTGTTCTATTCTGAGAGGACAGACATTTGTTTATGTCTTCCCATTTCATGATCCTATCCTCATTAAGGAACACTGCTAAAACTGAGAACTTCAGGTGAGCAAGAGAGATAAAGTCACTCAGATGACCTTTCCCACAACCCTAAGCATAGAGGTCAGCCCCAACATAAGCAGCTGCAGGATAAACCAGAGAAGCTCATTGACAGGCCTCACATTATATACACCAAGCAGGCACAAAGGAGTGAGATATGAGAAGTCTCAGAAGTTAGGAACATACTTATCCCAAGTCCACCATGGGTTTAGAAATCAGTTCATCCTGAACAGTACTGGCTATATGAGCCACAATGAGAAAGAATGATTGAAATGCCCTGTGTCTTGATGAGGACAACTAAGAGTAGCTACACATAGCTCAGTTATGGGGATGACGGAAAAGTCGACATCCCACTGTAGCTATTGGATGATCTTACAGACCACTTCTCAAGTCCTAACAATCAGGAGCCATTAGAGACATTGACCATTGAGGTAGGAAAAAGGAAGGGGATGGATTTGGGGAGATGGATGGTAGAGGTGGAGGTAGAATTGAGGAAGGAATGAGGGGAGAAGAGAAACAAGAAAAAGAGGAGCTGGGTACTACTAGGGAGAGAGATGAGGAAAAGGAGGTCCTGATTTTTATAAGCAAGCCTTGGGACCCTTCCCTGTCAATGAGGGACTATAGTGTGGTGTTAAGATGAGCTTTAATTGGATACAAGTGGAGACATGGAGTGGCTGCTCTCAGGGCTTCTGCCTCAGAACTTCTGCTGGTTTTGATCTGAGACACCTTGGTGCCGGTCTTCTGGATGCAGGATGCTGCCTTTGAATCCAGCCTGGGAGAAGTAGCCCCAAGTGACAAGCTACCCTGGGGACCAAGCCTTTAACTGGAACAGCAGATGGCCCTGGTCCCCACTGTTTCTTTGTGAATGTATCACAGTCTGGCTGTGGGTGACTCACTTCCCAGCACATTTCAGTTTCCCATCTGCAACATACAGTGACAGCCCTAACCCTAAGTATCATCAGGCAAGAGTCTGAAGGAGAAGATGCAATGTAGCAGGAATCTTTAAAGTACTTATTAATAAAATCAAACCTGAGGCCAGTTATTGGGCTGGAAGATCAGAGAAGCAGAACAAGCCACAGTTACCTCACCTTGCCAATTCCTCAGCTGATCCTGTTTCCTCAGACTGGAAGCCTCTGAGTCCTCATTCAGAATGGATCTCAGCTGAACTGCTACTCTAAAGCCTAAATGCTTAACCAGCCAAATGCTTCTAGTTTCTGGTCTTCATGCCTTATATACCTTTCTGCTTTCTGCCATCACTACCTGGGATTAAAGGCGTGTGTCACCATGCCTGGCTGTTTCCAATGTGGCCTTGAACTCACAGAGATCCGGCAGACTCTGCCTCCTGAGTGCTGGGATTAAAGGTGTGTACTACCACTGTCTAACCTTTATGTTTAATATTGTGGCTGTTCTATTCTCTGACCCCAGATAAGTTTATTGGAGTGCACAATATTTTGGGGAACACAATACCACCACAATGCAACCTCAGACTCCATGCCTCATGGCTTCAAGAAGTAAGTTCTAGGGCTGAGCACACAGCTCTGTAGGTAAGGCCCTTGCTGTGCAAGCATGAAGACCACAGACACATCCTAGCACCTGCATAAATATGAGGGTCTGTTTTCCATGTATAATCCCAGTGCTCAGGAAGAAGAAAAATCTCTGGAGCAATCTGGATAGACAAAACAGCTGAATCCTTGCATCTGTGCTCAGTGAGACATTCTGTATCACTATATAATATATAGAGCAACTGAAGAAGACACTCAAGGTCGACTTCTGACCTACATATACACGCACACACATGCTTGTACCCACACACATGCAAGTACGCGCGCACACACACACACACACACACACACACACACACAAATATATAGGAAAAATAGTAAAAATAATAAGAAAAGAAGAAAGCCCCAATGGGAAGCGGGTCTGGGACAGTTCTTTGGTGAGGAGCATTTGCCTCTGGGTTGGATGAGATTGTGTCCCAGCTCGACTCAAGGCCTAATTTCTCTGCAGAGCCAATCTCCATAAAATGCCAAGCCTGAGAAAAGGGTCAAAGCGTTTAGGAACGTGATCCTTCATAACGGCCTCCTGGCACACGATTCAAATATATGGCTCAAGAAATGGAAATGAACAGATTGTCACCCTTTGGCAGTCTTTGTCAAATGGTCAAATCTATAAAATACTGGAAATGTTTATTGAATTTTTGTCTAATTTTAAAAGTGATATGTGCACATCATTCAAAAATTAGAACCTATAAAGAGGGTGGTAAAAGTGACCAATAAATAACTATTAATAGTCTGGTGTGTTTCCCTCCAATCTCTCTATATGTAAATAAGGTCATGGGATCACATCACAGGAATCCAATTTCACAACTTATCTTTTGTACTTTGTGCTATGCTATGAGCATTTCCTAAGGTCATTAAGCGTTCTTCAGAAACATGATTTATATTTGTTTCATAGAATTCCCTCATATGCATGTAATACAATTTATTTAACCTTCACATATCTGGGGACATTTATGTAAGCTGTTTCCTATTTTCCCTTATAAATCATAATGTGCTTGGGATCTTTGTGTAAATTTATCTTCATTTTATTAGGGTACATTCCTAGAAGTGAAATTACTAGTTCAATTTGGCAGGTTTTCAGTAGCAAATAGCAGAAAATTTAACTCAAACAAATATGGCTACCAGCCACAGCTAGGGTTGTGATGTGCTAGTCATATCCAGTGGGTGGGCACATTTCTGTTTACTAATTCCAAGGAAATACTTTAGTATTTACTGGGATTAGAATATAGATTTTCTTCCACCTAGACACAAAACAAACACTGTGGGAAGAGGCTTCAAATGTTTCAATGGTTTTAAGGCAATCAGGGGCATTCTGGAATGCAGAATCAACTTGCTTAGTTCCAGTGATCTGTATGAGAAGCATGGATATCCTTTAAAAAAAATGAATAGTATCATGAAGGAGAAAAATCAGAAATGAAGACTGAGTTAATGTTAATAAATATTTTCTAAATAAATGAACTTTCTAAGGGCTTGACCCAAATCCTCAAATCCCTTCCCATGAGGGTTATAGCAATGTCAACTTAGCTATGTGTGAGACTGTCGAACTGTTCCTTCACCAGCATTTGTGATTTCATATCAAGACACATTTATTTGCCTTTCTTACCCAGTTTCCATATTATTTCTCTTTTTCTGCACATTTGTGTCTACAGATGACGATGGTGATGATGTGTATTCGTGTGCATGCGTGTGCATGCCACTGTGCAGATGTGACAGAGAACAACCTCAGGGGTCAATCAGTCCTACACTGTCACCTTATCTGAGAAGGGTCTTTTCACTGCTGTGCACACAGGCTAGTTGGTGGGTGAACTTTCTAGCCTCTGACGTCTTTGTCCCTCATCTCCTGTGGGAGTGCCGGGATTATAGATTCCCACTACAACACCCAGCTTCCTATGATTTTGAGATATGAACTCAGGTCCCCATACTTGTTCAGCCATCTCCCAGCCCCCAATTTCAATTTGATAGGCCCACATAACTACTACATCCTGTTTTAAATTTCTTTTCCCCTGGTTATTGCTGTATGTTCATTAACGTTTAGGATTTCTGTACTTTGAATGCTAAACAAAGATTAGGAATATCCCCAAGTATCCCAAAGCTCAGGTTGATCTACTCTGCCCTGACCATTGAGAAACAGCATTTAGTATTTGGGGTTCTGTCTGTGAAGGGTCTAGATTTTCAATGTACTCCACAACTGAATGTCTCTTCAATGAGGGCCCTTCATTTCTCTTGTGTCTCTGGAAAAATGATTCTCCCCTAGGCCCAGCCCTACTCAGAACGTGCCCTCAGATCCTCATTAGGACTTTGGATGTGATTTGGGGCTCCAAGTAGGAGCAGTGTGGAATGTCTAGCTAAACATTAGCCCCAAATGTCTAGCCATAGTACTATGCACTGCTTAGCTAGAAAAGCAGAGCTCTTGCCCTGGACTCTGAGAGTCTCAGCTGCACTCCTTCTTGGAGACTGAAAGTGCCATGGCAGAATCCCAGCAGCGCATCTCACTACAGCTTACAAGACTGGACCGGTGCTAATGATGGCATCTGATGTTCCACAGGGCCAGATCTCCATCCAAGTCAGTCTTTCTCAGACTGGCCCTCCAAGTGTCACAGTCCACCACTGACATTCACTCTGCTTTATTGCCATGGCTGACCTGACGCTACCAGAGACACAGCAGTCTCCCCCGCAACCCTAAACCACTGGTCTCTTTCCAAAGTTTCTACCCTTTAGCTTCCTCTCCTGGAGGTCGGCATTAAGAAAGAGGTGGTTTAAAAAAAATATGTCATTAAAAGGTAGAAAGGAGGCTGGGAAGATGGTGCAGTGAATAAGAACATTTGCTGAGCAAGGATGAGGGACTGAGCCCTGGTCCTAGTATCCCCACAAAATAATAATGGACATGTTTGCAGCACTGTGAAAGACAGAGACCAGGAGATCCCTAGTCTTGCTGTCCACACTTTCTAAATGAAAAGGTAAGTCTTAAGTTCAGTGAGTGACACTATCTAAACACAATAAGACAGAGTAATATAACAAGATACCCAATACCCTTCTCTACCCCATGTTCAGTCATAGGCATGCTCTTGCACATCTACATGTGAACACAGTATACATATAACAGAGACAGACAGAGAGAGAGAGAGAGAGAGAGAGAGAGAGAGAGAGAGAGAGAGAAGAAACAGCTTCAACATTATCTTTTACCTTTTAGAAAAGGCTCTGGCAATACTATTGGGAAAGAAAACACCACCACATTGGTTCTGGTATTAATTCCTTATTGAATTTGGACCCACATTGTCTAGGCTTTAAAGTAGGAAAGGGGACTGCATAACATCTTCTCTAGGTAAGCCCCCAAGAATACCAGTTCAGTGTGCTGAATCATGGGGTAGGTCCTTAATGGGAAGCAGAACTTCAGAACTTCCTTAGAAGAATGGGGATGTTTAGTCATCTGATCACCAGACTAGGTCAGATTAGGCTTTCTCTCGACCATTGCCAGCAGACTACAGAGGATGTATCATTGTGGATTTCTGGGGACCTCTCGAGCACTCTGCCTATTCCTGTTCTCATGTGGTCTTCATTTATCATGGTCTGTTATTCCTCGATCTTTAAAACACATAGTAATAATAATAATAATAATAATAATAATAATAATAATAATAATAATAGAATGGGGATGGACATTTTTGGAAATATCTGCATGGCACACAGAGATATCACTCTAGTAAAAACTGCATCTTTTGAATCTAGGGTCCAGAAAACATTTTGGTCTGGAAACTTAGATGTGAAACTCACCATTGAAGAAATAAGTGAAGGAATTCAGGGAAAAAAAATGACAAAGGTAAAGAACATCTAGAGGGCAGACAGGAGAAGAGATCAGGGAATGGGAAATGAGCAGACCAAGGGATGAGGACAAACTCAGCCAAGAGTGGAGGCTGCTGCTGAGGAAAGAGGAAGCCATGACATGGAGAACAAGAGCAAAGTGACCTAGAGTCCCCTAATATGACAGAGACACAAACTTGTCACAGCAGCCTCCCACCTGCATCTAGATAAAGGAAGGGGACCTCCTGAACCGTGGCTCCAACTTTTCCTTCCTCTTCTCCCACAGAGCCAACTAATGAGGCAAAACAACTCCCCAGCTCAGGATCCAAGTGTAATAGGAAAGAAGGAAAGACATTACAAAGGAAATTTTTGATTTCCCGTTCTGTATTCAGAGCCCCCAACACACGACCTTTTATTTCTATTTAGGGGACAAGATGCCAAAGTGGACTCCGGCTGGTCTCTAGGATTGGCCATGCCCAGGCACACCAAGAAGCCTCAAACAGAGTCAGGAAAATAATTCCAGTCCCTGGAAGGGACAGGAAATAAAAGTTGTGATGAGGAAGTCCTGGCTGAGCTGCCCTGGCTGTCTTGCAAAAGGGAAAGTGTTAATTGTAGCAGTCACCCCTGCTAGGCTACAGCAGTGGGAACATTACTGACATCCAGACCTGCTGAGAGGCTGGTCTCAGGGCCCCAGTCTCCAGAAAATAGAAACAAGGAAATCCACCCCCATCCAAAACTCAGCTTATAGCCTACTCCTCTGGGGACTTTGCAGAACTTACTGAGGCAGCCTAGTGTTGGGAATGAAAACCAAAGCACATTGCCCCCAATCAAGCTTGGGGGAGACCCCTGGTAATAGACTACTATGGAGATCCTCTGGGCTTGGAGCTGCCTGACACTGACGTGACTGCAAAGCCAAGTTGTGAAAAGGGTTCTTCAAGCTACCTGGGAAGTCTTCTCTTTGAGGGAGGGAACTTCTTATGGCCCTTGTTGCTCCCTCTATTTCAGTGAGTCATAGTCCTAAGGGTTCATCTTTAAACATCAGATTCAATCACAAAGCATTAGTAGATGGCATAGTTAAACCACCACCTAGCCTATAAACTAGATAGTTACAGGATTGTCTCTTGCCTTCATTGTCATGGTAACCAGCCTGCAGCTTGAGAGTCATCCTGGCGAAGTTCCCAAGCATCTGGTGGGCAGAGGACGTTTAAATCTGTGTGTAACTGGTTTACGGAGCACTCTGAACTCAGCAGGGTGTATGCATAAAATAATTGTATTTTTTCCAGTCTCTGCATCTATCTTTGCTCTGTAGAACCCCCCTTTCCTAATATACAGCACAATCCCTTAGTAATAACTTGGGCAGGTCCCATAGCTTGCTGGTCATGTTTGCCTCTTAAGGTACAGCTCAGGATAAGTCAATTTTCAGTAGACTCAAATTGCATTCTCCCTGATCCCTCCCTCCTACACAGCTGTGAGCTTTATGTCAGCCTCCTAGTGCTGCTACAACAATGCTCAGCAATACAGTTGCTTGGGACAACAGAAATGTGTTGTCTCAGAGTTCTGCAGCTTCAAGGTAAAAAACCAAGGCATGGGCAGAGCTATGATTCTTCATGAAGTCCTAAGAAAGGATTCCTCTTGCCTCTTCTAACTTCTGTTGAAGTTGGAAATACCTTGGCTTATGAAAGCATAGCTCCAGTCTTCAGTTGGTGTTCTAGATCTTTCCTCTGGTATCTATCGTCCAAGATTCCTTTTTTATAGCATGAGGCCGTGGTCCCGCTAAATGAGAAATCACTTCAAAATGACCTCAGTTTTGACATCATTGCTTCTGCAAGATTCTGTTTTAGAACAATGCCCTTCCAAGATGCTGAGACCACACTGCCAACACATTTTTGAGAGGTCACACTTCAGGCCCTCTAAAGCTAGGATTAGGAAGTGAGTCTGGGTTCTGGGCAATCTCCTGTGCCCTAGTCCTGGATTCTTCAGGATAACAATGTGAGAACAAAGGCTGGAGAGATGGCTGGCCACCTTGTGGTACTTCTTCAGCTCATACAGACTGGTCACAGAAGCCTCCATATCCTCTGTTCTCCTTGGGACATATGGATCAGTTCTTCTGTCCCATGAGTTTCTCTGCAGCAAAACCCTGTGTGTGAATGCTAGGTTTCCCCAGCTCAACCCTCCAGTCCTCAGACTGGAAGCCAACAATACTCAAGCACCCAGTCTCTTGCTTCCGATATCTGATACTTTAGAGGCCTTATTTCCCAGGCACTAATTCCAAAGCAACAGCAAACTTGGAACTTACCCCAGTGTGTGTGTGTGTGTGTGTGTGTGTGTGTGTGTGTGTGTGTGATAACTGAGGTAACACAGATAAGCAAACAACAAGCAGATTTAATATCTTGACCAAGATAGGAAGCTTAATAAATTTATATCAACTCAGAATTATTGTCAATATCTATGGAACAAGCTGTCCCTGACTTCATTTTTCTAAGGCTAGTGATGGGTTTTAGTTATTTGGTATACTGTAGTAGTCCTGGGGATCAAACTCAGGATCTTGCATGCACTAGTAGAGTGATCACACAACCCAGGCATCCCAGCCTCCACCCTGCTATTGAAACAGAGTCTTGCTATGTAACCTATGCTGGTCTTGAACTTACAACCTTACCACCTGCACCTATTAAATGCTGAGATTATAAGCATGCATCATCACATCTGGCTTAATGATTGGTTTTGAACATCATTTTCATAAATGAAGAGCTACTCCAGGAGACAGATGAAGGAAGAATGGTCACATTTTCTGATTACAGGTGAACATGAGTAAAGAGATAATACGTAACAATCATACTACCTTTTGATAGCGTCCTAAATGACAAACCCTTTGCTGAATGCTTTTATACACACTGTTTAACCTTTTTCTGACCTATGGGATGAGAACTACTGCCTTGTCTTCTAGGAAGCTGCTTAGAGTATTTAAAATCTAGGCCCAAGAGTGAGCTGCCAGCATCACCCCTGGAGCTGGCAGGACTTTGGGTTCATCTTCTTCTCCATATCCCGCTGGCCTAGGGGAATCTCCTGGATCATTCCTCAAAATCCATCCCCTGCACCACCACGTGACTGCACCATGAGCACACAGAGCATTCAAAGCAACCATTGTCCTTACATTGACCTTCATCTCTCTGCTGCTGGCCTCTGAGCATTTAGCAAGCTTGCATTCACCTTTACTGAACTGAGCTGTGGTTCTGCTAATGAATGCTGAGCTCTAAGTGGGATTCATCAACATTTCAGGTTTAAATAAGGATGCAGGGGACAGGGAATAAAAATAGGCCCATATCAGGATGAGGGGAAAATGTTCTTAATAGAACAAAGAGCGGTGGGGGAAGCTATCACATTAATTCTTTTTACTTCTTACAGGTCAATTTGAGCTACTCGGGCTAAGAAGAAAATCTATGAAATATGACAAAATTCATGTGCAATTAGAACTATCTCTGGCAGTATTTTTGTTGTGTTCAAGGCAACTCTGAATATAAAATTGAGGGAAAAAAATGAAAAGAAAAGGGAGCAGGAAGCTGACAGACAGGAAGAGGGGAAAATAACGTCTAGATTGTAGTGAAGCAGGACAAGGGAGAGAGACCATGTGTTAAGGTTCCTTTGGCATTTTTCAGCAGAGCATGACCCATCAAGTGAAGATAACTATTGTCAGAGGCTCCAGTGGTGCTTATAGTAAATGTCTGTATGAGGTTATTTATAAATGGATGAAAGCATGTAGTAGCATGCAAGCCTAGAGAGAAATACAGTGAACACACATCTTTTTTATTTTTTTATTTTTTGCTTTGCTGGTGTCATTGGGTGAAACAGATATCCCACAACTCAAAACAAGCAATGATGCTGAGTCCTGCCATGAGCTAGCAAAAGGAGGCAAGTGTCTCCTGAGAGTGGAAAGACAGTAGGCATAGTTACAAGAAACACACACGCACACGCGCACACACATGCACACGCGCACACACACACGCGCGCGCACACACATGCACATGCACACGCACACACATGCACACGCGCACACACATTCACACACGCACACATACACACACGCGCGCGCACACACATGCACACGCGCACACACACACTTCTCAGATATATCAGTTGCTCATTGCTATGACACCTTGGTCCCAGGCATTCTCAGCTCAATGATCACGGAACACGTGTGACATCATTTTCCAAGGGGATATAGAAAGCTCAATGGACTGAACTTGTGCCTTCAGAGTGGTCCGTGAGTGGTTAGTATCAAAACTCCCAGAAATAGAAGATTTGCTCACATACAGGCATTAAAGAGAAACATTGGCTATAGAGCCAAAGCATGGGGGTGGGGGGGCAGGCGGGTCTGAAACCTCAAGTCAGGATTGCTTTCCTCTCTCAAGCACTTCCAGATCTCTGCATTCTCACCTTTTTGGCAATCATAGTCTGGTACCTGTCAGTTTCGCTGCCAGTAAATGCTTCCTTACATCCACTCTCGGTTGCTCTTAGCAGTGTTCAGACACATGGCCTAATGGGCATTTGCAGACAGAAAAGCTGTTTCATAAGCCACCCCTTTGATTCTCCAATCTCTTAATTATCTTTCTAACCAGATGCTGAAAAATCCTTCCCAGATCACTGAGACTCCGCTGTCCTAAGGCCTCCCTTCATCAGTCCGTTTGTAGATTTTAAAGAAATTATGAAATACTGAAACCTACTTTGGATCTTGTTCTGTGCCCTCTGGAGAGAAGCTTCCAACCAATGCTCCACCCAGCATGAAATCACAACACTATAGAACCACTGAGTCTCAAAAACCCTAGGGTTCACTTACCTCACCAGCATTTTTCAGCCTTACACACTAGAGCTAATGACATTGATGTGAAACATAGGCATGGGGGGACTAGGAGTTATTATGCCCAACTCCCAAGTAAAATTGCCTTCCAAGTAAGATGTCCTGCTCTCACACTCAGGCAACCTCCTGGAAATGCAAGTCAGTAAACCCTAAATAATCATTTGCCTTGTTTTTTTAAATATGAAATGGGCAAATAATCTATAAGCGTCTATACTTCTAAATTTTTTAGTAATAAAATAACAAACTTCTATACATTATTCGTAACAATGCTTCTCTTGAAAACACTACCATTTAAATCCCTTTAACTGACCTGATTTCCTACCAAGTTGGGAGGATTTGTATGGTTTATGTAGTCTGATTATTTAGTCTTTGATCAGAAAAATCACAGGAGTGGAGAATTCACTGCCTGACTAGATGCTTATGCCCTTTCTTTTTAATTCTTGCTTCCTTTTATGGTATGTGTGCAGATGTTTTTTGCCTGCATGTATGCCTGCAATCATTTGTGTGCCCAGTATGGGTACAGATCAGAAGAGGGCATCAGATTCCCTGGAACTGGAGCTACAGATGATTGTGAGCAGCCATATGAGTGCTGGGAACTGAAGCCAGGTCCTCTATAAGAGCAGTCAGCTGTGGAGACATCTCTCCAGGCCTCCAAATGGCCCTCACTCAATCACTCCATCCTTGAACCCTGGAAAGCAGCCTGCAGCCCACTGTTGGACAAAGCCTGCCCTTTCTTTCAGGGACACACTGCCTCAACTCTGTCCTGACTCTTTATCCCACCCTAATCGATGCCTACCTTGGTTGTTGGGCACTGTTCCGATGCCAACCTCTGTCTCTTCCCCTTCTCAAAGCATCCCTTCCTACCATCTGCACCCTCTTTCTTCACTGTCAATGCCCTCTGAGAGCCCCGCTGTTTCCTCACACCCTGTGCACCTAAATTGGAGTTACACTTTCCATTCCACATAGCTGAATCTGAGAAGACACTCTTAATCCCTAAACTTCTATGTGTGACCATTTCTACTGTGGCTGAAAGATTCTGAGCACTCTAATCTTTCCTGTGGAGTATTGTTATCCCACTTCAGACTGTAAGAACCTTGAAACTGGAGTCCTATCTTATCAGTCTTTGTATTTTCAACAGAGAAGTTTACAGCTGTCCAAGAGCAGGTGCTCAATAAAACAGATTGCATGTGCATGGGTATCGAGTGCACTGAATCTGAAGATACAGGCTTGAAACATCCAAAATGTATGTTTGGCCCAGCTCTAAACATCTATCTATACAAAGTCTCCAGCTGCCCTTGTGTGACGGATGATGTGCAGACTCAGTGGTTTGGCTTGGCCGCCTTTGTAACGCAGGCTTACTCTTTCTCCCAGCACTGTTCTCAACACTTCAGTTTTCTGTTTGTGTCTACTCCACCAATTCTCCCTAGTGCATGCCCCTCCATCTCTCCTGCTTGGCCTCCATACCTTCGCCTGTGCTATTTTCCTCTCTTCCTCTCAGATGTCATCTTCTTCTTCATCCTCTGAGCTAAGCTAACCTATCCTTCTAAGTTAAAACAGTCCTGTGTCTTCAGAGAAGCCTTCTCAACCCACCTTGTGTGAACTCTTAAAGCTTGTCTGTGTTTTTCATCATAGTAGTTAGTGCTGTATCTCATATGCAGTTGGCACTTGGTAAGCATGTTGTTTATTCTCCCCCATCTTTTATAGCACAGTTAAAGTCTCCTTCATTCATAGCCATCCCTTAAGGCTCCAGCATAAATGTACTTTTCCCATTTCCATGTTCAGTTGTAGTTAGTGTATGTCCTGCTCAATAAGCATATTATAGGCTATAATCTTATTTATGACTTTTGTGCAGGAAACATCTTCATTCAACTGAATGTTCTCTTTCATAAGAATAGAGTGCCATGTTCTGGTTAGTTTTTGTCAACTTGACACAATCTAGCATTGTGTTGGAAGAGGGAACCTGAACTGAAGAATTGCCTCCATTACTGACCTCTAGACTGGACTATAGGAAAGACTGTAGGGCATTTCCTTGAACAATAATTGATGTAGAAAGATCCAGCTCACCATGAGCAGTGCCACCCACAGGCAGTGGGCCCCGGGTGGAATGAGAAAGCAAGCTGAGCAAACCATAGAGAAGAATCACTCCTCAATGGTCTTGTTGCCACTAGATTCCTGCACTAAGCCCCTGCTCTGGCTTCCCTGGATGGTGGACTGTTACCTGGAACTGCAAGGTGATAAAACTCTTTGCTCTCTAAATTGTTTTTTGGTCATTGTTTTATCTATCATAGAGAAGCAAATGAGGACACCCTGGCTAGGAACTTTTCTGGGACATGTTTCCAATACCATTTATCTGAAGTCATATTCAAATTCCAGTGAGATATAATCTAACAGGGTAGGAATTAAACAAGACACTCCAATAAGGATTGAATTGGATATGAATATAAATGTCCTCACAGCTTGCTATATTTAATTGATAAGCAGGGATCTACAGCATAACATATAATTTGTGTGTCTGTGTTTCTACTGTGATGAAGAGGTATCAAGAAACTTGCTGGGATGTACTTGACAAGCTAGAAACAGACCAGAAACACACACACACACACACACACACACACACACACATGCACACATCAGTAAAATGCCCTGTGAGAGCTTCTCACTCAGCTGTGGTTGGCTTAGAAAGCTTCTCTGCTGCTGAGAATTACTCCTCGGCCATGTGTGTTCCAACAGAGGCTGCGATGACTAATATGAAATAATACCTCGTCCCCAACTCCTCCGCAATTTATCTGATAATAGACTTGTTTATTCATTGATTCACGACTCCAGACTCTGCTAGCACTGACTGTATGCAGGTGAATGTGGTGCAAACAGCCTTTGTCCTGTAGAAATGGAATGGTTAAACAACTGGTCACAAGGGAACAGTGACACAATGTGAAAAACTAAACCTGTTTTTTTTGGGGGGGGTGCGTCTTAGTCTGTTCAGGTATCTGGGCACCTTTGTTAGCAACAGGAACTTCATTTTTATGGTTTTATGGTCCAGAGTCTGGGAAGTCACTGTCTAACGAAGCTCTTACTTGCTGGTTTGTGAGGGGAGCCTTTTTGCTTTGTGCTCCTGTTGTAGTAAAGAAAAACAAACCCTCCCCTTTTTTTACCTTCCATAAGGGCACTAATCCTACTCACGGAGGCTCTGTCTTCATGCCCTAATCACCTCCTGAAGCCCCGTGATTTAGCACAGTCTCACTGGAAATTAAGGTTCAGCATATGAATTGGCAGGAGGTATGACGCAATGCAAACTTTCAGACCAACGCAAGCAGAAAGGTACAGATTTCTAAGAAAGTGTGTATAAGCTTGGACTCGAAGGCTGAGAAGAGTCAGTCAAAGGAAGTGCTGGGCAAGAGAACTGCTTGTACAAAGGCCCTGGGGTTGATTTGAAGACCTGACGGGGGGGGCAACATATCTAGGACATAGTAAATGAAAGTAACTTTTGTAGAATGGACACTGAAGACATCGGAGATGCAATGATGTTTAATCCTGGCTGGAAGCCAGACTCCCAAGCTCTGCTCTAGGTTCCAGTTGGTAATATAGCAGTGAGACAGCAAAAAGACACTGGCCTGTATAACAGGAACAGAGTTTATGTCCTAGGTATGCCACTAGACAGCTACCCATCTGTCTATCCATTCAGTTGAACCATTGCTTAGTTTTTCTATTGCTGTAAAGAGACACCATGACCATAGCAATTCCTATAAATGAAAACATTTACCTGAGTGGCTTACAGTTTCAGAGTTTCAGTCCATTATCATCATGTGGTGATATCTATCACCTATCTATCATCTATCTATCTATCTATCTATCTATCTATATATATATATATATATATATATCATCTCTCAGAAGAGAATAAAAATATCTGGGTAACTTCAAGGAAGTATTCTTAGAGACTGCGGAGAATTTATGTGTGTCTGAATGAAACAAAAGGGACCCTGGCAAGCAAAAGTTGCCAGGAAAGAGAATGAAGGGGAGACTGAGTCTATGTCTAACAAGGATCCTTCTTTCACCCTCTCAGCGGACCCAGACCCAAGAGTCAGGTGGCATGCCCCATGGTTTCTGGTGTTAACTTACTGGGATGTTCCTATGGCACAGGCATGAGTTCCCTTCAGCACAGTGTGCACAGCTTCTGATGCCATCTCCCTGATGTGTGTGTGTGTGTGTGTGTGTGTGTGTGTGTGTGTGTGTGTGTGTGTGTGTGCAGTAGCTCCTGAGGTCAGTTTAGATTAGTGGAGGAAATGGGGAAACAGATGCTTAGCTGCCAGGTGGGTGCAGGCCTTGGTAAGTGGCCTCCTTAGCCCTTCATGTGCTAACACCAATGGCCTTTTACATGTGTCATGAGCGAGACTGGATCTGTTCAAGGGTTCTTCAACAGGAGGAAAGTCGTAGCTAATATGAAATCATGTCTAAGTGTTGAATTGCTCTTGTGTTTCGGGGTGAGATAGGAATGAGGCGAGGGCAGAGGACATGGACTTGTTTCCTGAGTCCATAGTGAGTTGGAGCTAAGCAATGAAGAGGTTAAAGTGGTTAAGCAGGAGGAGGGGAGATTCTAGAAGTATCTGATGGGGAGACCAGTCAGGACACGGCATTGTGGGCATGGACACAGGTAAGAGGTGTCGGTGTATCAGGGACATGGGAAGTGTGTTCAAAAGTACCTGGGCATCTTCATCACGGAGGTCTAAGACTTGTGTAATCTTGACCTGATTCTATGATCTGTGCAATATGGGTGGATTCTCTGGAAGAGAGGAACTCCCTGAGGTGCTTTTTCCTACTGGATGGGTTAGAAAAACACCAGCCTGCCCAGACAAGTGAAAGAGGAGGCATCTGCCCGTGTGCTGGGGTGGAAGCTGTGGTTCTGAGCCCCAACCCCCATTTATCTGGGGACAAGCTGCTGTGATCATTCCATTTCCAAAGGAGAATTGTTTTCTCTCCACTCCAGTGTGCTGTGTCCTTGGAAGTGACTCCCAGCACTCTGGCCTTGACTTGTTTTATGTTTTTCCCACCACCTTGACCACTAGAAACAACAGATAGAGCCTAAAGCAAACAAACAAATAGCTTATGAGAAAATTTTTGGAGCTAGACTGATCGTGTGGTATATAGTGAAAAATATGGGATGCTTAGCTCTGCAATAAGTGACAAGGAAGTGAGCAATAGAGACTTCACTTATCTGTCAATTACATCAATGGAAGCAGTTGTCCCCTGTGACAGATAGGTCATAAGGCTTGGTCATGACCACTCTCCTACCGAAAAGGATGCCTTGCCAGAGGTAGAATATTTAGTGATCCAAGAAATTATTATTGTTGCTGTGTTAATTTTAAGTTGGCTTCCCTAAAATAATGCCCCAAGGCTGGGCAGTGAGAGAAATGAATCAGAACCCAGGGAACTGAGAGCTCATGGTGCATGTCTGTCCTCCAGCTTCTTTGTCATTTGCATAGCAAATAGGTCATCTGAGGGAGCACTTTCTGCAGTGGCTGTCTGGTACATTTTTGTCCTGAATTGCATACTGAGAGATTAAAGACAGTATTGAGAGCTGGAGCGATGGATCAGTGGGTAAAGTGTTTGCTATGCATGTGTGAGGACATAGGTTCAGATCCTCAACCTCCAGACAAAATGTTTGGCATATTTAAGTGAGAAAAGGGATGGGATGGAAGGGCAGACAAGGGGGGTCAGGGGAGGGATTACTAACAGAAAGCATGTTTGTAAAGGCCATATGGGAAACTGCTCTTTTATCAGCTCTCTCTCTCTCTGTGTGTGTGTGTGTGTGTGTGTGTGTGTGTGTGTGTGTTCAGTTGAATTTACCCTACAAGGATAATGCTCTCCCCCCGCAAAAAAAAAAAAAAAAAAAAAAAAAAATACAGGTTATCAAATAAAAGCCAAGTGCCAGGTATGGGATACCTCCCCCAAGTTATTGGTCATGGGTGTTCCCAAGAGCCCAAAATAATGAGGTCATTGCTATTGTCCTTCACTTCCCACTAGAACTTGGCAGTAAGACCCTATTGCTGATGACATGGATAAATCAAGTAGGTACTGACCAGGAATCTTTCTCCCTGCTGGCTAGCTTTAATAGTATTAGAAGGTGTTTTTGATGAGAAAAAAAAGTCAGATAACCTAGTTTTCTGAGCCCTATAATTACTCCATCACCACCACACTTGATGATACCTTCAAGTATGTAACTATCAAGGATGTAACTATGGGGTCTTCTGCTCTGTGTAGGAAACTCTCATACGAGTCCCAAAATGTAAGTTATACTGCATAATCTTGGCTTGATCTTCATAGAGAGAAAGGAAGTACTGGAACTGATTAGAAGAGCCATCATTTACAGCTTTGCATCTTAACTTAGCTCTAGAATAAAGCCCCTTGAAGAATCTGAAACAAAGACCCCTCACTATCATCTGGCCCATTGCTGCAACAAAACGCCTCAGAAAAGCAACAGGGATAAGCAAGGGCTTACTTTGGATCACAGTTTGGGGGTGTATCCTATCATGGTGGACAAGACATGGCAGCAGGGTTGGCAGCCGGTCACATTCTACCCACAGTCAGGAGACGAATACTGGTGCTCAACGGGCTTTCTCCTTTTTACTCAGTCCAGGCACATACCGCAGAGAATGGGGTTGCCCATGCTTACAGCGGGGTTTTCGACTTCAGTTATCCAATCTAGAAACTCCCTCAAAGACATGTCCAAAGGTTTGTCTCTTGGTAATCCTAGATCCTGTCAAGCTGATAATCAAATCGATCACCCCACACATTATTTTTTTAAAAAATGGCACAGAATTGCATATACACACACAGCATGGAGGGTATGCACCCAAGTCCCTAGTTAGACCCAACCATAGAGTTGTGGACCTGAGTGTGTCTGTAGATGCAGTTGAGTGACAAAGGCCTTGCCTAGCATAGACCCCATACCACCTTCTGTAAACCTGTTTAGACAACACTCCACTCATTAGTACACAGAAGGGAACTGCCCCAATGATTTTTCTCTTTTTACTTCCTTTCCTCAAGGGAAAGAAGGTTGTTAAAGGTGAAAGAGATAAGTGTTACCACCTTGAACAATTCTTAGAGCTAAATAAATGATCTGACAAGTCTGTGAGCATCAAATGGAGAATCTGGAGACACTGCAAGAGAATACACAGTGCCAGGAAAGCAATTTGTTTCAAGAAAGTTTCCTTGGCAACTTCCTTTAAAATTGGCTTGGACAAGAACTCAGCCTCATTGATTAAACGCTCCTGAAAGACCAGAGGGTGATGATGAATCTCTAAGAAGTCCATTTCAGGGTGAGTGTCTGACTAGTGCTGCACAGTTTGGGGTAAGAACTTGTCTCTCTCTCTGCAGCTTTATTAATGAGCTGGAAGTGACTACAAAAGGCATGTTCATGCTCAATTGGGAGTTACTACAAGCCAAAGAACAGAAGAATAACAATACTCATAGACTAACAAAGTGGAAAATATCCCTATGTCATTTAGCTTAGAAAAGCAAGTTTAGTCATTTTTTTAAACAGGAAAATAAAGGAAACCAAGAGGATTAAAAGAAAATGATATGTTAATGAGTATGACAGACATGGAATACTCACAAAGAACAGCAAGTGCACAAGCCCTGTGGAGGGTTAAAGAGCCAGAGATTGCAATGACTTTGGACTCCATGAAGGACTGTAGAAATAGGTCAAAACCACTGTGTGTCTACAAAATACCAAAGCTGGTCAGGGCTAAGAACACTAGCTGCACTTTGAGATGATCTGAGTTTGTTTCCAGCACCTACATGGTGGATTACAAGGATCAATAACTCCAATTTCATGAAATCCAATGCCCCCTTCTGGACTCCATGGGCACTGCACACCCAACGCACATGCACACAAATAGAGGAAAGTCTCATACAACTAAAATAAAAATAAATAATAAAGTCTAAAATAAATAATAAAACAATAATAAAAATAAAAATAATAAAAAATAATTCCAAAGCTGTCTCTAGCTGTTCCATGTGTTCCTGGTGTAATTTTTGTACTATGAGAGAAGCAATGAATCAATAGTTCTGTAGCTAAGGTATGGGTTCCTGATACTCACAAGCTAAGGAAAGCATCCTAAGAGAAAAAAAAAAAAAAGAACTAAGAGACAAGTATCTAGATGACTGCCAAGAAATATTCTCTGTCTGAAGCCAAAATGTTTCTGATCTAGTGAAAGGTCAGACCTCAACACACACCTACACAGAGGATTTTGCATCCTGAAGTGGAAGCATCATCTACAGAGACAAGTAAAGTGTCCAGTGGCAGAAAAGAAAGTGCAGGAAGATTTTCAGTGAAATAAAGGCAATTATGGGTAGTGCTCAGGAGAAATAGACACAACAATGCCTGCATCTATCCATGCAACTTCATACATCAACGTTTGACTGCACAGAATCAGACCAGGAAACAGTAGTAAAGTTTGTCAAGAAGAGGGTCTATATGGTGGAAGGAGAGAGTTAACTCCTGAGAGTTACCTTATGACCTCCACATGCATTCAGTGACATGTGAGCATTCACATGCATGCTCACACACAGTAAAGAAATAAACAAATGCCATGAGGAAATAAATTCTAGATCACAGGAATAGTCTACAACCACCTAATAGAAGCCAACTGGAAAACAAGAATCCTGGAATGGGAGTTAGAAGTGGGTCTTGGAGTTCTCTGACTTTGCCACCATCCAAACACTGTCACAGGAAATCTAGATCTCCCAGAAAACGAGGGGGAGGGGGAACTAGTTTACTGAAACATCCACTACTCTCAGCCCAGCTCTCTTAACCAAAATATCTCTCTATTTTTAGAAAGAGCTAAATCAATTATAAGAAGTGAATTCGGAGAACAGAACACAGGTTCACAGAACATAGAATGTAGAAATTGAAGGCAGGAATCTCACAAGGGAGCTGGGGTGTAGTTCATTTGGCAGCACGCTTGCCTAGAACACACAAAGCCCAGAGTTCCACATTCAGCACTGCTCAAGCCAGGCATGGCAATACAGGCCTGTAATTCTAGTACCTGATGTAGAGGCAGGCGAATCAGAAATTCAAGATTATCCTCAGTTATACGGTAAGTGTGAGGCCAGCCTGGGCTTTGGGAGAGATCCTGTTGAGAAGGGAGATTCAAAATGCATACATTAGGAGGAAGAGTGTCCTCCCAAGACCCCAGAACCCCAGAGGGTAGCTTAATTTGGAAATAGAGGGTGTGGACATGGAGTTAGTTTAGGCAAGGTCATTCAGGATCACCATGGGCCCTAATCCAACACTGAGAGTCCTTATAATAAAAGGAAAGAGTCAGACAAAAAGCTTGGGAGGACACCAAGACAGAGGCAGGGGTTAAACTGGTACCTCTCTGTGCCGGGAACCACCAGCAACTACCAGAAGCTAGAGGAAGCCGGCTTGGAAAATCTTCAGAGCTGGAGGGGGTGGAGTATAGTGCATCTTGCTTTTAGACTTCTAGGATTCAGAGATATGAGAAGAAAAAATGACATTGTTTAGGCAGCCCAGTTTGTAACATTTTGATATAGTAGCCCTAGTTTGTGACATTTTGTTTCAGTAGCCCTGGAACAGTAATGCATGGACCTACCATCCTATTCTATCAGCAGTTGTACCAGGCCTTTTCTTTGGGGCCACCAACTAGCTCCAAATCATGACACAGAGATTTCTTACTAGTTATGAATGTTCAGCCTTATCTTAGCTCTTATTTTAATCTGTTTCTTTTTATCTACATTCTGCCTCAGGGCTTTTTTCCTTTCTGTATGTCCTACTCTGTGTTTGCTGGCTGGCGGCTGCCTGGCTTCTGACCCCAGGCATGTCCCTCTCTTTCTCCTCATTCTCTTCTCTTCTCTTCTCTTCTCTTCTCTTCTCTTCTCTTATTTATCTCTTGAACCTAGATTTCTCCTTCTATTTATTCTCTCTGCCTGCCAGCCCCGCCTATCCCTCTACTGCCTAGCTATTTATCATTTTTCTTTTTATTAGACCAATCAGGTGCCTTAGGCAGGCAAGGTGAAACAGCAACACATTATTTTATAATTAAATAAATGCAACATAAATTGTAACATGTCTTTGCATCATTAAACAAATACAGCAGAAACACATGTAACATACCTTCACATGGTTAAAGTAATATTTCACAACAAACAGTAGATAATTCAGCCAGAGAGTGGAAAACTCTCTGCCCACCATGCCAACAGAGGTAAAGACCACACTGGAAACTTGGGTCAGTGGTTCAGAACAGTGCTGCACCATAGACAAGGAAAGGAGACAGAAGTGAGAGAAATTCTTAGTTTAAGACATTTATGTCAGACGTACACTAAGAGTTGTTGTGGAATAATCTTTTTGTACACTTAAGATGTGTCTTTGCCAAGGTGCCTTCTGATTGGTTTAATAAAGAGCTAAATGGCCAATAGCTAGGCAGGAGGGCAGGAGAGATAGACAGGACTTCCTGGCACAGAGAGGACTCTGGGAAGAAGAGAGGCAGAGAAGCCTGCCAGACATGCAATGAGTCGGACACATAGAATGGGAAAGAGGTAAAAGCCACATGGTAGGATGTAGATTAATAAAAAATATGGGTTAATTCAAGTTATAAGAGCTAGTGGAGGAAGTCTAAACTATAGGCTGAGCTTTTGTAATTAGTAAGAAGTCTTCTTGTCATTATTTGGGAGCTGGCTGGCTGGACAGAGAAAGATTTTTTACAAAGAGTCATATTTTATTCAATCTCAATCAATAAATCCCAGATCAGAAACACATGATGTGACATAATTTTTTTAATGGGAGCTTTATTGAAATCAAATGTCTATAAAGATATAACAATTAAATCATGTCATTTTTCATTAAATATATATTTAATCTCTTTTGTCAAAATAACAAATTGTCTCTTCATGGCCTAAGAAGATCCAGGTGGAATCCTGATGTCAAGAACCAACCTTTCTGTGGTCCAAGGCACTGATCCAGGTGAAGTAAATGCTAGCTCTACAAGGGAAGGAAATAATTCAAACTTCAGGGGACTGATGGTAAAAACCTTTCCCCAAGTCCCATACACTCTCTTTGAGTGCTGTCCATAAATTAACTTAACCTGTAGTGGGACTTGGTCTCCCCGCTAAAGTCTAAATGCTACACTCCTGAACAGAAAGAGTTACGTCATTAAAACATGACCATGAGTCTTATGTCAGGTCATTTTTTTGTCTTGAAGCAAGTGGCAAAGTATGACTTGACAATAAGGGGGAGTGGTGAGGCAACAGGGGAGGGAGTAACAGAGGACAAATGGAGTGCTAGCATGAACTTGTGGTCAAATACTCTGAGCCCCTGAATCCCAGCAGAGGTCAGGGGTCACCCAAAAGGGACAGCACAGGCAAAGGGAAGGGACAAAAGAAGGGTTTGGAGATGTTGTCGCCTGCCAACTTGGCCATGCTGCCACATGGAGCTCTGGAATGTCAGGTATGTGGGATTTGGAGCAACAGGCAGAGCTGTTCTCAGTGCAGTTACCATTCTGTGCCTCTTGCCTTAGTTTACTTAGTAAGCTAGCTATCTCAGAAAAAGAGCAAGGCTAAGTGCCACAAGTTCTTATGTATTCATATTCATCTCCTCTCTGCTTCCTGAAGTCTGTTATTGTCTCAGTTTCTTACTGAAGGAGGAGAGGAGGGGGGAGAAGCAGGAGGAAGAGGAAGAAGAGGAAGAAGAACACACCTTCTCCCAGCCCAGAGTTGGAGATGTCTGTTTACAGATGGATCTAAACTTGTACAGTTGCTGGTGTTCCAAACAAACCTTCAGTGTTTGATCCCCATTCAAAGCCTGGTCTTACTAGGCTCAGCTAATCAAGGCCCAGGGGCACAGCTCAGTCTGTCAGGGTTTAGAGCAGAGAAGTGAAGAGGGACACAACATAGACTTTCCATGCCAAGTGAGAGAGTTCAGTGCCTCCCACCCTGATTAGAATATCTAATGTTTACATGTGTAATTGTAATGGGCACCCAGGGCTCTGTTCTCCCGCTAGATACGAGTCTCCGTGGCAGGGCCTTGAAGTCTACGTGTTAACATCCACTTCAGGTGACTCTCAGGATCAGGGGAGCCCTGTGGACACTTCCGTGGACATCAGCAGCAGAGATGATTTCAAACCCCTCCAAAGGGTGGTCATTGAGTATCAGTCTGGAAGGGGTTAGGAGGTAGTTTGGAAAGTGATAAGACCACAAGAGATGAAACCATTTGCAGGAGGGTTTCAGTAATGCAGGAGGAAATGATGAGAGGCTGAATAAGAACAAAAGCCAGTGGGGAAGAGAGAAATGAACAGACTCTGGGATCAACAGGACTTAGCAAAACAGCAGGTAGCTCTCAGAGGGTCCACTCCCTCACACTGAGCACCCAGCAAGGAGAAGTCTTGATCTCCTGGGTTCATTAAAATGACACCTTATAGGAAGAATAGGTCTTTGCAGTGTCCTGCAGAAAGTCAAAATGTCCTGAGACTTATTCTTCTGAGTTCATTTGCTGTCAGCTGTCCTTTCTAGATTGCAATAGAATCTGTCATCCCGCCCTAATTGCTCCTGCAAGTTTCTAAGCTTCTTTGTATGAAAGCCTTCAGTCCCTCTTACCCTGCCTTCCAGACTTCTATTTCTGCCCTTCTAGGTGCTCCTAGATCACAGGGCCAGAGCTCTGGGTGAACCATGCATAATGGTAATGACGATAACAAGGTACCCAGCAGTTGCCATTGGGGCTGTATGAGTCTGCTGTGTCTTGGAGGTTAACTAACCTCCATAGGCTTGTGTGTTAAGTATTTGGTTCCCAGAGTAGCACTGTTGGCAGGTGGCAAAACACTTGGGAAGTAGAGCCTGTGAGAGTGTAGGTCATTGAGGGTGTCCCCTCCAAAGGGGTTGTGGAATCTCTTTCTCCATCTCCCTCTCCGACACTTCTCTTTCTCCTTCCTGGCTCAGGTATGACCAGCATCTCCTCCATACATCTGATGTGCCTCCGTCTGCTGCTTTTACTATAACTAAACTGGTGTAGACACCAGGCCTTGGAACCTCTAAAACTTGACCTAACTAACCTTTGTCTCTTTACAGTTAGCTGCTTCTGTTTAGAAAAGCAAGCTGACTAATGAGAGGTACTATGTACCACCTTTTCATGTGCGGGGCGGGGGGGGGGGTATGTATTTCTTACAAGCCCCCCCCCCCCAGTATCTTCCTTGAGCTCTCCACCCATGTTCTTCCTCTTGGGCCCACCTGTCATGATTTTTTGTTGTATCTGTCACTGACTCTGTGACTTAATGTTTTAATTAAATAACATTAAAGTACCCAGTGAGGTGGTTTCCCTTAAATTCCATATTCATTGACCACCACCTATGCCATTTAACTTCAGCACTGTGTTCAGCCTCTGTGGCCCCACAGAGAGAACCTGAGTCTCATGGCAATTTCCTACGCTGGCACTCTGCTGATGCAGAGAGGGCTCTCGGGCTTGTCCCTGGCACCTGCAGTGGAGAGAGATGGAAAGTACACAGCAGCCTTCTAGTTTGCCTCACAGGGGAGGATCACAGAAAGGGTGTGTAAGGACTTCCTCTCTCCATCCTTTTCTTCTGTGCATAGCAGTCCCTGGTATCTGAGGGGGGTCTCTTCCAGTGAAGTTCGTTGCCCCCATGGATATTAAAATCCAGGGTTCAGTCCCCTTTTGTAAAATGGTATGTTGTATTTGCATATAACTTATACACATCCTCTTGTTTACATTATACCATTTATTTACCATAGAGAATACACCTGGTGATACAGGTCAATGATCCTATCTACCTAAGGGGCTGAGGGAGAAGGATGGTAAGTTCAAGGCATGTCTGGGCTCCAGAGTGAGTTTAAGGCCAGTCTGGGCATTGTAGTGACATCCTGTCTCAAAATAAAAATTAAGCAGAGGATATAATATAGCTGGTGGTACATGCTGGCCCAGCATGTACCAAGCCACAAATTCAATCCCTGACACTATAAGAAGAAAGAACAGACTATAAATGATATGCGAACAGTTGTTATACAGTATTGTTTAGGTGATAATGACAAGAGAAAGAGTCGGCCGGGCGGTGGTGGCGCATGCCTTTAATCCCAGCACTCGGGAGGCAGAGCCAGGTGGATCTCTGTGAGTTTGAGGTCAGCCTGGGCTACCAAGTGAGTTCCAGGAAAAGGTGTAAAGCTACACAGGGAAAACAAAACAAAACAAAAACAAAAACAAAAGAAAGAGTCAATAACTTTTCAGTACAAAAATTAGTTTGTCAAAATTTTCAATCCACAGTTGATTGGATGCATGGCCGTGGGGCCCCTCAATAAGGAGAGCTGGCCACAATTGGCTTTTCTTCCTTGGAGCTCTTGGTCTCTGTTTTGACTTGACCCTGACCTGACAGCTGTGTGAAGAACACACCCTGGGGAACAGCTCAGTGTTCAGAAAGCACTCACAAAGGGACAGGATAGGGGTGGGCAAAGGATGGTATGAGGGAGGGTCAGGGGCATCTGTGGGACTGAGAAGGGAGAAGGCAAAGCAGTGTCAGTTCTTTGCAGAAACAGTGAATCAGGGGGTCCAGGGGACTTAACAGGAAGCCTGGCCTTGAAGGTTGGGTTAGTTCCCGCGGCCATGTTTGATAAAAGCAGTTTACAGATGGACAGAAGGATTATTTTGACTCACAGCTGGAAGGTGCATAATGGCAGGGAAAACCTGGCAGCAGGACCCTGAAGGAACTGGTCAGATGGCATCTGCTTCACAAAGCGGAAGTTGGGACTCAGCTCATTTACTTTTTTTTTTTTTTTTCAGTCTGGGATCCCAGCCCATGGGATGATGCCATTCATTCACATTTAGGGTGGATCTTGTCTTTTTCCCTAAACCTTTCTAGAACCCCCTCAGAGACCATCCCATTGGTGTACCTCCTAGGTTATCACAAAGGTGCATTATCAGAGCTCAGAGCTCCCATGGAGCCATGGTATGGCTCCAAACTAGCTCTCAGCCTCATTTTGGGGTTGTTCTGGGTTTTCTGCTACAATCTAAGGCCCTTAGCTTAGTCACCACTACCTGCTGGATCCTCCCAGCACACTCCAGACTCCTTTTGCTGTGGAAAAAAACGGTGCTGATGACCATTTGCTATTGGGGGCCGGGAGGAGGGGGAGATGTGGGGGGGTGTTTTTTCATTACAAAGTAGGAGATAAGAGCTGCCTCTTTTTGTTGTCTCCCTACTCATTTTTCTCTCATGTCTCAGATAAGGGATGCGGAGTTATTTTAATTATGTTTTCAGTGTGAGAATACAAACCCTTTATGCAATTGTGAGAGCTCCCTTTGGGGCTGCTTGGCTTTTTAATGGGTCTGCTTCCTTGGAAGGAAAACAGCAGCTTATTTTTTGTTTGGTTTTTGTCACTGAGAATGGCCTGATGAATCTGGCATCTCTCAAAGACCTATGTCCAAACCAGGGGGGTTGGGGTGGTGGGGGGCGGTGGCAGGGGTTAAGGCGGGCCTAGTGGAGAGTGGTAATTGTTGTTTCTGAAGGAAAACTCTCAACTGCATATGCAAATCCTGGTCTCCTTAAAAATCAAGCCTGAGAATGTCCTCAAGTAAATAGAGATGGGATGAGGCCCATCCTTGTGCAGGCCCCAAGGCACTTGGCCTTGTTGTCTGGTCAAGTGAGTAGCAGCCTGTGAGCTTCCTCTGTTCAACCTCTCACGATGGAAGTACTGTCCCTGCTACCATCTCAAGTGACCCTCCTTGGGCATTTCTCTGAGGTGGGAGGGTGGGCAGAGTTACGCGTCATGAAACTTACTACGGATGCACGAGAAAATGGAGGCATGGAGAGATGAGATGACCACACACACACTCACCAAGGATCATGGTGCCAGTAATCAAGACGATACTCACGTATAGCTTTCCAAGCCCTTTCCTACATCGGCACCATTCCATATGAAGGCTAAGTACCAAGTCCTTTGTTGTGAGACCTTTGATCTCTGCCCTCTCCTCCTCCTCCTCCTCCCCACTCTCAGCCAGTCACACCAGCTCTTGGAAATGCCCTCTTTTCACTCATCTGAATGTTTCTCACATCAACTAAGAAAGCAGAGTTGTTTTGTAGAGCCTGGCTACCGCAACATTTAGGATAATATCCCACCTGATTTGACTATATCTAGGACACCCCTTGCCCACAACCTATCTGCCATACTCATATTTTACAATTCTGCTTGTTTGCCTTCATGAATTTTTCTTCCAAGTGCCATCACCTATTGTTCAAGGTCATCACTGTCTGGCCCCTGCTCACTTCCCAGCCTGGTCCTTAGTTACCCTATCACACCAAGCTTCCTTTGGATTAAACCATCTGCCTCTCTTGATCTCCTTCCAGTGTGTACTCATCCCTGCTGTTAGGCAGTTACTTAAATAAATGCACTGGTTAAAAGCAGAAAAAAACAAGTTTGCACCCCTGCTTTGAGTCTCTCTCTGTAAATTAGGTTATTTAACCTTCCTAAGCCTCAGTTTCTGCTCCTAGGAAATGGAGCTAATACTACTTGATCCTAGCATTATGAAAAGGAGTGCTCATCGCATTGTTTATATAGAGGGAGTGCTTCACTAGCCTAAAATCTTTCCTGAAAGCCCAAAAAGTGGCAACTGTGAGGACAGATAATACCTAACGTGTCCCTTCCCATATTCCAGGCCTGGTTACACATATCTGCAAATATTAACTTACTCTTCATTTCAACTACAATGTAACATTATTGCATCTACTGTAATCTAAGGAGCTCAGAGACATCACTAACTGAAACTCCTCTACTTTAGTCAGGTTGTGGAGACCCAACAGCTCCACCCAGGGCTCAGAATCACTCCTTGTTCAAGCCTGAGCACCAGGCTATAGCATCTTCTCTGTGTTCATTACAGTCAATGGCCAGGTTCCCGACACCATTCATCTGGCAGATGCTCAGAAACAAATGTTTTTGCCAGTGATGGTAAGTTTTCCCAGATCCAGGCAGGACCTGGAAAAGTTCCCAGCCCCTGTGAACTGACTTTGGTAAAATACAAACTTAGTACTCTGCAGCTCTGTGGATGTAAAGACCAAACCAAGTCTCACTGGCTAAGAGCAGGGTGTGGCCTGGCTGTATTCTTTTGCAGATGCCTCATTTTGCTGACTCCTCCTGCTCTAGACTCCCACCAGCCCTAACTTTTTGCCACCTTCCTTCATCTCTACAGGTAACAATAGAAGACTGAGTCCTCACAATACTCCAAACTGTCTTCTACCCCCTTTTCATTTTTTTAAAGAGTTCTTAAACCTGGGACTGGTAGCACAGGACCGTAAATCCAGCTACTCAGAAGGCTGAGGCAGGATGACTACAAATCCAAGGCCAGCCTAGGAATTTCATGTAACTCTATTTATAAAAGAAAGCAAAGGGCCCAGAGTGGGGGGAACATAGCTCAGTGGTGGAGCATTTGCCTGGCACAGACAAAGCCCTAGGTTCAATCCCCAGCACCACCAAAACAAACGCCCAGAGGAAACCATCCGAGAACAACAGCTCACTTAGAGGAATGAGGCTATACTCTGTTCTGAAGAGAATGGACTGTAAACCCCAAATTCCACCACCAACTCTTTGAGTTGAATGAAACAACTCACACACAGGTCTTCAGGATCGGGAGATGGACATCTTTGAGGGGCTGTTGGTCTGTCTTCCATCATCCAATAAGAAATTCAAAGTAAAATCAATACCAAGTAATAAAATAAGTATGGAGAAATATTATAAAATACTGTTTTTTCTCAATCAACTATCTTCTTCAAATCAGTTTTGTGGCACCTCACTCGTGAGTCTCCTGTGGCTGCAGGTGTCTGGCACTGCCGAGGACCCTGCCTGAGGACCCATCCTGACCTTCCCCTGCGGGAGCTAACAGGGAAAGAAGAGAATACAATGACCATCCAGAAAGGAAAAGATGGATTTGGGACCACAGAAGAGGTGGTGAACTAGCGAACATCGCACCTCTGTGCTTCTGGCCAAGGCAGCTGGGGAAGGAATGGGACCGGACTCATGGGGAGGGACCATCAAAGTCAGCTATAATATATACAGCAGGGACAGTGAAAGACAATGAATGATTGGTGGGATGAACACTCAGAGAAGATAAAACCATGGTCCTCCTCATATTAAATGCTTTTCAGTTTTTACCGTAATTAAATGTTTTTTAAAACGTTAATGGAATAAATTGAACTTGACTTCCTCATTTTCTCCAGATCCTGCAATTACGCTCAAGGCCTGTCTTGAAAGGATGCCAGAGGGTGATGGATTAACTCGAAAATAAATCAAATTTCCCTTGCCTTGGAGTTAGGAAAATACAATAAGCATTCCATCTTGCATCTAGTGATGGAGATGCTGCCTGCCTTTTCTACAGCTATTCTACTAGGAACAGCCTGAGGAATAAGCTCGCTAATTTAGTGTCATAAACCAAACTCCATCGGGGCAATAAACCTGTGTTGCCACAGCGCAGTGGGTGAAAAGGCCAGCATTTCTGCCGAGCTGCCTCCTGCCAAGGCTTCCTCCCAGTAAATATCTAGCTAGCAGCTCTTGGAAATGAGCCGGGCACCATGCCAGCCAGACTCCCAGCTTGCCAGGACAGGCAGTACAGAGGGCCAGGCACCTGTTCCCTGTACTCTTGCTGGTATAGGGCGCTGCTGACTGGGGGTAGTCTCTGGGTGGGATCCAGGAGAACCAGCACTCCATCAATCCCCAGGCCTGAGTCAGCAACAAAACTTCCCACACAGACCTGAAAACATTGAGACTGAAGCCTAGGCTGCGAAAGGCCAAGGGCAGTCCCCAGCCTGTAGCTGTGGTCAGTGACTGAAGGTACCGAAGCTCGCTGAAATGGACTCTTCCCTTCTCCCACAGGATCTGAGCTGAACAAATAGAAATACAGACAAGCAGCTGGGTCTAATGGTGCACACCCATAACTCTAGTTGTTGGGGAGGCTGAGGCAGGAGGGTAGCAAGTTCAAGACACCCTGGGCTCTTTAGTGAGAACTTATCTCAAAATAGAAGTTCTCTTTTTAAAAGCCTGGGGATGTAACTCAATGATAGAGTACTGACCCGGTATGTGTGAGGCCATAGGTTCAGTCAATAGAACCAAAAAAAAAAAAAAAAAAGGAAAAGGGAAAGGAGGAAGGAGGGAAAGAGGAAGTAGAGGAGAAAGAAGAGGAAGAGTGAGAGGAAGTGGAGGAAAGGAGGAGGAAAAAGGGAATAAGATGAGGAGAAGGGAGAGAAAGAATGAGGAGGAAGAAGAGAAAGAAGAGGAAGAATTAGAGGAGGAAGAAGAGAAGGAAAAAGAGAAGAACAAGGCATAGGAAGAATGACTGATGGGAGAGGAGGAGGGGGAGGAGGAGGAAGAGGAGGCGGCAGCTTCCAATGACAGGGTTTTCCACACACAAATCCTTTGTGTTCATTCTCCTCATCCTCATGCCCTCATTTTCCCTGTCCCTAGAACCTTCCACACACCCCTCATTCACATTTGCATGCAATTTACTGGTGGGGCTCCCAGGTTTGAATAGAACAGTAATCACAGCTGTAAGCTACAGAGACAACCAGCTAATGAGAAAGTTTAGCATAGCTAGGAAAGACTTTTCTGGCCATTAAGGTTTTCAGGGAGTTTATGAAATCAAACTGAGTATAGACACGTGATGGCCTATCCAACAGCATCCACAGCAAGCATGTTTCGTTTGGATCTTTCACATGTTCCGTTATGATTTGAAGGCTGAGCCCAGCATCCCACATCTAGAGAATTTTATCTATATAGAGCCCTCTTGGATAAGATCAGAACAAGAACCCAGTGAAAGTTCTGGGACAACTGTGGAGCTCTTTCAGCCATGAAGTCTATGTTTCAGATATAAAACCTCACTAATTATAGCACTCTAGAGAATGGAAATAGGTTAGCAAGCTCATCCTTTGGGTAGGAGGAACCAAGACATTGCCATCCCTGTGGCAAGACCTGACTTATCATGGTACTCTAGAGAATGAGTGAGTTCATCCTTTGGGTAAGGGGAACCAAGACGTCTCCGTTCTTGTGGGAAGGCGGAACTAGAGTGCTAGAGGGGACCCCCAAATAGCAGGCCTGGAAGGAAGCAGGGCTACCCAGGCCGTAGGACAATACTGTCATGGCACACTAAGAAAGGCACTCTGGAACCAAATCCACCCTGCTTTCCTGGAGCAGGGAGGGCCTCTCCTGTAACAGACTCCTTCCAGGAACCAACCACAAGTTCCACCAAAACCATGGAATTTCCTGACACACAGTTTTCCAGCTGGCCTCTTATGGAGTGGGAGGTCCCTCCAGCATCTGGGGGTGGGAAGTCTCTCCCAACCCTACATGGATTAAATTTCCTCACCTGAATGGTTTACTCTCCTCTAATTACTTTAGCAAGAATCTTGACTCTTCTATTTCTTTCCTGTGAGCAGGGCTCCATGAGTCACCTGCTTTCCTTTGTAATTTGCCCACTTCTCTTTCTCCTCAGTGGATGTGTCCTAGAGCAAATGTTCTCAGACTTGGGTCAGGACCCTACATGGGGTTAATCAGTTCATATGAGGGAGAAAGAAAAGGTTTCTGAATTAATTCAGAATTAGATGTGTAATGAGTCCAGAGTGGTTTTGCCAGCACCCACATTACATCATACAACGTCACTGCAGCCTTTGTTCTGAACACACAGCATGTTCACTTTGCCCTTCACATGCCCTCATACCATGGGCCACAAACAAATGCTACCTGACACTCTGCAGTTCCAATCTGAGCCTACAGTATGACTTAATTGCAGTGTTTTACTATACATGCAAAAATTCCTGCTCTTATAAAAACATAATGGTTTAATTATGGAAAATAATGTCTTTTAATATTTTCGGATCATCATTTCTCAGCATGTAAGCATCAAATTAGTATGTCTTTGGATCATGTTGCATTAGACAAACAAGCATATGCATCTCATTCATATGCAAATTTGTCTTTAACAAAGAGTAAAATTATATGTATATCAAATAAAATCCTTTATGATTTGTTAGGAGCAGATGTTTGGGTCATATACCTGTTGGTGTACATACAACATGTGTGTGCATGCATTCATGTGTGTGCATGCAGGCAAGTGAATCATGTGTAGAAGTCAGAGGGTAATCTCAGCTATCGGTCCTCGCCTGCCATCTTGTTTTGGGCAGGGTCTCCTCCTTGTGTTTCCTGCTGTGGAGCAGGTAGATGGCCCACCATCTCTCAGGGAGTCTGTCCCTACTGCCTGTCTCCTCATGGGATACTGTGATTACAGACACTCATACTATGTGTACAACCCTAAACAGGTTCTGGGGATTCAAACTCAGGCCCTTACGCTTGAACAGCCGGTGATTTCACCCTCTCAGCCATGTCCCCAGTCCTGAATTCATGTTTTATATCCTTACATACCAGGAATCATGTCAAAATTTCTCAGGGGAAAGGTAATCACAAGTAGAAAAATAAGAAGCCTTGTCTTAAGGCACCATGCTCCTCCCTGACAGTGCCCTGTAGCCATGTGCCCCAAAGTTCTTGGACAGAGCTACATCTGTCCCCACTGCCACCTGATACACAGGCATCATCTTCACGCTCTTGACCTTCTCTACCCTTGTGACCACAACCCTCCAAGAGGAGGCTTCGAGGCAGTGTGTCTGGTGTTGCTTGTGAACTGCCTCAGTTCCTTTTCTAGAGCTGCAACAAAACATCATGGCCAAGGCAACTTACAATGGAAAGTGTTTAGTTGGGCTTATGTTCCTGAGGGCTAGAGTCCATGACAGAGTCTTGAAGGCCTGGCAGTAGGAACAGCTGAGAGCTCATATCTTAAACCACAAGCAGGAGGCAGAGAGCTCACTGGGGAGATAGGGAAGCTTTTGAAAGTTCAAGTCCATACCTATGGCACACCTCCTCCTACAAGGCCACACCTCCTAATCCTTCCCAAACAGTTCCACCAACTGGAGAACCAAGTGTTCAAATATATGAGTCTATGGGGGTCATTCTCATTCAAGCTACCACACAAACAAAGCCAGAACTTGCACTTCTGGATAATTCCTGTCTGTGAGAGAGTGGCTGGGATGAGGGGCACTTGTTTCAGTACTTTCGTTGCTCTACTTTCAAAGTTGCCTGTAGGAACAGCATCACATACTTTGGAATATCCCAGCCCTGTTCAGGCTCTGCTCTCTGTTCCTAAGTCCAAGGTTTTGAAGAAGCTTTTGATTTCCTTTGGAGGAGAATTGGTAAGTAAAGTAAGCTCTCAGTTATCAAGACACACACACACACCCAGGCTGAGAGAAGGAGAGAAAATTGCAATACACAATGGAATACTTGGGCATTTAATGTGGTGCTGCGAAAGCTCACATGGAACTATGGGAATGTTGTGGCTGTTCTGGAGCTGGGGCAGTGGGCAAGGGGAGGATGTGGCTATGAAAGGCAGCACACTGGATGCTAACGGGTCTAAGCAGAACCTGACTGCAATTGCAGATACACAACCCGTGTATGCAGTACAGCTACAGGGGAGGTTAGAGTTGCTCATCTATCCCTGTGGCCAAACACCCAGGACAATAACATTTCCTGTGGCTCACAGTTTCAGAAGGTTCCATCAGCAGGAGAGAGGGGACAGGAAGGGATAGGATATGATGCACCTTCAAAGACACATCCCCAGTGACCCACTTTCTCTAGCTAGTTCCCACCTCCTGAAGCTTCCATGGCCTTCCAACACAGCACCATCAGCTGGGAACTAAATGTTCACCACATAAATCTGTGGGAACATTATATATTCAAACTATACCAAAGAACTAAAAAAGAAAGGAAGGAAGGAGGAAGAGAGGGAGGGGAGGGGAGAGAGAGAGAGAAGAGAGAAGAGAGAGAGAGAAGAGAGAGAGAGAGAGAGAGAGAGAGAGAGAGAGAATAGAAAAATACAAACAGACTGTACACTTTACCAACATCAGTATTTTGGTTTTTAAAGATGTATTTTATTTTAATTATGTGTCTGTGTACATATGAATACAGGTATGTACTGAGGACAGAAGAGAGTGTCAGATCTTGGAGTTATGGTCAGTTCTGAGCCACCTGGTGGATGTAGGTACTGGGAACTGAACTCAGGTCCTCTGCAAAAACACCAAGCCACCTTAACTTCTGAGTCATCTCTCCAGTCCCAGCATCTCGTTTTTTGAGAAACTATTATTACTGGGAGAAATTTAATAAAGAATAAAAGATCTGTATATTGTTTCATAAAACAGTAGATAATACTACAGTTATCTCAGAAAAAAAAAATCCGCTTAAAAAACACATTTGACCCAACAGAGCATGATCAAACATCATTGCATGAATGTTGTGCCTTAATTTCAGGAGAGAATTGGATGGGTTCATCCACAGAGCAGAACAAATAAATGATTCAATATAACATACTTGAGGCAGAAGTTTATGCATTCATAGTGGTTAGATGCACTTTTATGCAGAGATAACAAAGTACATGTGTTTTGCTTCATAATGGTAAGGGGACCATGAGGGAACTTACAGGACCAGGAAAGCAGAGGCTCTTTGAATTCCTCTGCCTATGCCCTGATTCTGATCCCTGTCTCAGAAACTCACCTTTTGGTGGGCACCAACTGCTCAGGATGGTGGCAGCACACAGTTATAGTTTCGTTCTTTGGAACCCAAAGAGAACTCTGAAGGTCAGGTGTTATGGATTTCCTTTGTGGCTCGTGGAAAAGTCATTCCTTCTGGTACACTCAAAAAGAATTGTTGGCAGGGTCCTAGAAACCTCTGCTATAATGTTCCTGCTGGGTAGTAGGTTTAGGAACATTTACTAAGTGCCTACTGTGTGCCAAAGGAGTAGCTTGAGGTAAGGAAGGAAGTGCATGTCCTTGCTTTGAGATTTTGTGACTCCATACAGGAAGTCTCAAACTTCAAGGAATTCTGTGCTAAAGAAAGCCCCCTGGCCTCAGGTAACAATTTAATCTCTGCCTTTACCCTATTTGGTCCAATTTGGCAGGCTTTGATGTGCAAAGTCTTAGTAGGATTTCAGTATTTACACATGGAGAGAAAAGGAAGATGTAGAAAAATTTTCCCTCCCAGATGGAGTAACTGATCTATATTAATCACACAGACTTGTGGAACAATGTGTCATTATGGGGTGACAGTTCAGAGCTCTGGTAGCAGGTATCCCTTGATAAAGGCCCTAGCTCAGCTCCGATCAAGGCTTGATTTTCTCCTACATAGGCCATACAAAGCAGCACACACGTTGGAGATAGTTGTGATAGTCACACAGCAAGTAGACAGGAAAATCAAGGGTTGTTACAGCCACATAGACATGAATGATTGTTATGATTAATGCATGAAGCTGGTCAGGACACAAACACCTTCTTCACAATTGATCTCTTGACACAGCTGAGCCGAGACCTGTTGTTCTTTGTCCATGATTGTGTCCAAAGCCTTGAGAAGTGTCATAATGGGAAGGCTCTACAACACCAGTACAATTAATAGAGTGTGATGCCACATACCCATAATCCCCGGGTAGGGACGAGGTAGAGGTAAGAGTATTAGGAGATTAGGCTAGCCTCTGCTACATAATGAGCTTGAGGCCAACCTGAGCTTCATGGAAACCTGTCTCAAAAAATACAAACAAGAAAAAACACACAAACAGAAATGGTAAACTCTTGAGTCTGATATTTTCTTCAAGCCTCCACTTCTAGGGTCTGAGAAGAACAAGGCTCTTATAAGCACTTGTAAATTTCGAATCAATAAACTTTCATGGATGCCAAGGCTGCACCCCAAGCCACTGGGTAGAGGGTGGGTAGCACTAATGATTCTCTTTGGGTTCAAAAGAATTACATTGTCAACAACTAACAACTAGATTATGGACAACTATAGTCCCACATAGGATAATAAAATACATGTCAACAGAGATCCATGAAATGAGCTGTGAAAACATGCATCAATTTTCTAATCCATTAATTAAGCACACACTATAGTTATGGTAACTGTATGTATGGTATAACAAGCACTGTGTGCTAGACACTGGGATTTCAAAACTAAATATTGAAACAGATGCACTCAATTATCTCACAGTCCAATGAGGGAGACAGATCTAGTATAGGTACAGTGAAAGAAATACACAGAGGGCACACAAGCAGGAGGGGTGAGTTGGGAGGTCTTCATTCATATGCTTTAAAAGATGTGTCACAGGGCTGAAGAGAGAGAGGGTAGGTTGTCTGCAGGTGCAAACCCAACAGTTTGACACTCAGAGGAAGCACAGGTGGGATGCCGCTACTTCCGATAGTGCACTGGGTGGTTTTTGTAAACAATACAAAACTAGACATATTTGGGGAGAAGATCCTCAATTGGGAAAAGTCTGTGAGACTTCTTCTTCTTCTTCTTCTTCTTCTTCTTCTTCTTCTTCTTCTTCTTCTTCTTCTTCTTCTTCTTCTTCTTCTCCTTCTCCTTCTCCTTCTCCTTCTCCTTCTCCTTCTCCTTCTCCTTCTCCTTCTCCTTCTCCTTCTCCTTCTCCTTCTCCTTCTCCTCCTCCTCCTCCTCCTCCTCCTCCTCCTCCTCCTCCTCCTCCTCCTTCTCCTTCCCCTCCCCTCCTCCTCCTTCTCCTTCTCCTCCTCCTCCTCCTCCTCCTCCTCCTCCTCCTTCTTCTTCTTCTTTTTTAAGATTTATTTATTTATTATGTATACAGCCTGTATGACTGCAGGTCAGAAGAGGGCACCAGATCTCATTACAGATGGTTATGAACCACCATGTGGTTGCTGGGAATTGAACTCAGGACCTCTGGAAGAGCAGTCAGTGCTCTGAACCTCTGAGCCATCTCTCAAGCCCGACATTTCCTTCTTTAATGATTAATGTAGGTGGGCCCAGCCTATGGGTTGGGTTGGTGCCCACCTTGGGCAAGAGGTTGGTCCTGGTGTAAGAAAACAGACTGAGCAAGCCATAAGAAATGAGCCTATGAAACAGTAATTCTCAACCTGAGGATCACGACCCTTTAGAGGCTGAATGACCTTTCCCAAGGGTCAGCTAAGACCATCTTGAATATCACATATTTACATCACAATTTGTAACAGTAGCAAAAGTACAGCTATGAAATAAGCATGAAAAAATAATTTTATAGTTGGGCTCAGCACAACACTAGGACTGGGTCACAGCCTCAGGATGGTTGAGAACCATGGCAATAAGCCATGTTCCTCCATGGCCTCTGCAGCAGTTTCCACCTACGGGTTCCTGCCCTGACTTTCCTCAGTGAGGAAGTGTGACCTGAGAGTTGTGAGCAGAAATAAGCCCTCTCCTCCCCAAGGTGTTTTTGGTCATGGTGTTTTATCAGAGCAATAGACCCCTAACTAAGACGGCAGTTAAGAAAAGCAGACAATGGCGAGATATGAGATAGACATGGGAGGAGTCTCCCCATTCCATGGTCAGGGACTTGTCCATTATCCTGGAACTGTAGCATGAATCTTAAAAGTTCTTATAAAATCAAACCTGAGGCCAGTTATTGGGGTGAATGCTGGAAGATCAGAGAAGCAGAACAAGCCCCAGCTACCTCACCTGGCCAGTTCCTCAGCTGATCCTGTTTCCTCAGACTGGAAGCCTCTCAGTCCTTATCCAGAATGAGTCTCAGCTGAACTGTGCTGCTCCAAAGCCTGAAAGCTTAACCAGCCAAAAGCTTCTAGTTTCTGGTCTTCACACCTTATATACCTTTCTGCTTTTTGCCATCACTCCCTGGGATTAAAGCCGTGAGTCACCATGCTTGGCTGTATCCTTGAACACACAGAGATCCAGGCAGATAGATCTTTTCCTCTGAAACGCTAGGATTAAAGGCATGTGCTACCACTGTGTATCCTCTATGTTTAATATTGTGACTGTTCTGTTCTCTGACCCCAGATAAGTTTACTAGCATGCACAATATTTTGGGAAACACAGTACCACTACACTGGAACACGTAGGGCACCCCTGCAGGATATTCCAGAGTGACAACCAAAGAGACTTTTGGGGAAAAAGCGAAGAGAATGATATGAACATACACTGGGTGAAGTGGAGATGGACAGAGGAGTTTTTTGATTCAGCTGGAGTCGTTGCCCTGGTGATGATAAGAGGAGAAGAAGAAGAGGAGATGAGAAGAATGGAAAGGAGGGGAAGGAAAGGAAGGAAGGCGAAAGAGATGTTTATAAGTTGGAATGCTGATGGGATGTTATTAAAATAAAACTTGGAATGCCTTCAGTGGAAGGCGTTAAAAGGCCACAGATGAGGTGAGAACAGGAGAAAGCAGCGAAGCAGAGGAGAAACCCCTGCAGGGAAGCACAAGGCCTCTATCTTTGCTGGAGGGCATGAGGACTGAGGAGAGAGGCTGCAGCTGGTTTTAGCAGAGGAATATATATATATATATATATATATATATATATATATATATATATATATATTCTTTCTGTCTCCAGGTTCATGAGAGACACTGCAGCCCACCTGAGTGAACTTCTGCACCAGCTGATCTTGGGTACAGGCAGGACACAGCCACATGCAGAGGCTCCTCTCCTTCTCTCTGTCACACTTTCTAGAGACTCTCCCAAGAACCGGTTGGCAGAGCCACACTCAGAAGTCAAACTTGATAATTGATGCTATAATCCTTTGGATTCCCTCATTAGCAACTGCTAATGGCTGGTGTGCTAACGACTCAATTAGGGCTCTAATAGGCCCATTGTAAACGATATCCCTTCAAAGGGAAGGGAACTGCAGGCAAAGATGGAGCCTGCAGTGAAGGCCCTGACAGCACCCAGGGGCTTCTGCTCTCTAACTGCGAACCCCCAATGTCGCGATTAACCAGGGCCCATTCTACTGGCCATACTTGGAGTCCTGCAGTTTTACAAGCAGGAATCTAGAGACCTTCATTGTACACAAAGAGGTGCCCTTCAAACCTGAAGACCCAACTCTGGATTTCCCACCCCAACACACCTTCTCAGAACCCTGTAACTGTGAGGTCTAGATTTGCCCCAAGCCCACCCAGCAGCATCAACTCAAAGGCATCTTCAGAAGACCCACTTCAGAAAGATCGCAAAGGAAGCCCACCTTCTCCAGCACTGCCCTCCTTTACTGTCTTTTCCCTCCTCTGTCTCCTGTTTGGTTAGGACTTGGAAATGTGCAGAGCAGGAAATTCTTCTGCACACATGTCATCCCATACTTGGGAGGCACAGCAGAAGGATCAGGAATTCAAGGGCAATTTTGCCTACATAGTCAGTTCATGGCTCTATCTTTAAAAAAAAAAAAAAAAAAAAAGGTTTGAAATTTAGAATTCAAGAAGTTCAGCGGGGGGTGTTGCCAACACTGGGGCCTCTCACAGGTCAGCAGGTCCAGAGGAAAGCTCCATGGTGGTTTCCTAGTTCACTTTCTGCTGCTGTGCTAAACACATAGACTAAAAGCAAGGACAGAGTGGGAAGAACTTAAGGGGCTTGTACGTCCAAGTCCAAGGCAGGAAACTAAAGCAGCCATCCCAGGACCACCTGCCCAAAGAACAGCAAGGTTCACAATGGATTAGACCCTCCCCAAAGACATGGGCTTGTAGGCCAATCTGACCTAAGCAAATACACCATCTAGGTTTTCTTCTCAGATAACTCGAGGCTGTCAAGTTTACCATCAAAGCTACCTGGGACAGATTACCTCTCTCTTGTGTTTTTATTGGATATGCACTGAAAAGATATCAGAGACAAACTCCTGACCAGCAAACTTGATCACCAGGAGCAAGCAAATCCTCACTAGAGGAAGGCCAGCATGCTTCTTCTAGTGCTGATTGTAAAAAACGTAGTTGGGAAACATGCCACACAGCTTTGAGATGGAGATAAAATGCAGTCAGAAAGTGCAGCTTCTCAAAGAATTGTTCTTGCTAAGTGTGGTGCCATATATCTGTAATACTGATACTTAGGAGGCTGAGGCAGGATGATTGCCATGAGTTCTAGGCAATCTGGCTACAGACTCATACTCAGACCTGGAATGTGATACCCAGACCTGATACACAATGAGAACTTTTACGCCCAACAAAAATGATTTAAAAAGCAGGGAACGTAGCCATTTCACCATCTGCTGTCCTCCTCTCCTTTCTCAGTCCTGTCTTCATCGTGTCAAGTTTCTCTGCTGATGGGAACCAGCTCCTCTGAGGCACTCTGCCAGAGTCTATTGGTATGATACTCGATCTGTGAACATCTCGTCTTCATCAGTCTGTACAACACAACTAGCAATCCTTCCTGCTGGGCTTCCGGACGGGAAACTGAAGACACTGGGGGTGGCTTTTCAAAGACAGAAGCCAGGGCAAAGAAGCTGCAGAGAAAGCAACAGAGCCCTGTGTTGACTGAGGGGTCAGAACGAGCACTAAACTGGGTAGTCATGCCAACTTGAGTAAATCTACCTTCCCCCTCTGCAGTCAGTGCAAGGAACCGTCACACCCATCTTTATATAAGATACTGAAGAAACTGAGGCCTGACAACCTAAGAACCTGAGAAACCAGGGACCCCAAGCTTGCCTCCTGTCACTCTAAGTATGAGCTGGAAGAGCCTGAAGGGTGGATTGGGACCTTGTCTCACCCTGCCAGAGCTGCTACTGAGGGAACATACCTTACAGATTCGAATGCTTACCTTTTTCCTACACACTATGTGGAAAATGAAACAAACACTGTGTGGCCAAGCTGGTTTTCCTCTCAGGCAAATGGCATAGGAAATCTGTGGCAGCTGTCACAGGAAAATAAATTATATTTTTGTATTATCACTGTTCTCAGAGGTCCCAAGACAAGACAGTGTGTCCTAGGGTTAGTTGCAGCTACATAAAAGTTGTAGGCAGGCTTCTTAGTAGGTCCCCTTGTCACCCTGATAATGCTATGTCATGTGTCTAAAGGGATTTACAGATGTAACTCAGGTTACTAACCAGTTGGCTTTGAGGTAGAGGTATAATCCAGGATGGCCTAGCCTGGTGACATGGAGCTTTTCAAGCTTTCTCTAAGTGGTCGGGTAAAGGGGGGTAAAAAGAGAGATTTGGCCAGTAGGAAGTTCCCTGTTGCTGGCATGTGTGGGCCATGTGGAATGACCTCCGGACAACAGGGGCCACAGGCTGAGACGGACCAACAGCCACAGCCACGGACAGCAGGAGAGCAGAGATGGCGGTCCTATACCCACAAGGAACTGAATTCCACTCTCAGACTCAAGGGGCCTAAAAATGGAATCGAAGAGTCCAAAAGCCAGCCCAGTCCACCTCACACCTTGAGTTAAGTCACCCACCCAGGCTACAAATCTGAGATGATCAATACACGCATTCTGAAACTTGAACTTGGCGATAATGGGTTATACAGAAATTTAAAACTCAGCGTAAATGACTTCCCTTCGTGTACTCTACTCTAGCTGAACATCTGAGAACTACAGCTACCTCAAAAAAGGAGAGCCAGTTGTGGTCATTCATTTCAAATGCCAACTCAGCTGGGCTGAGGAAGGTCCAGATCACAGCGAGGTCTTTCACCTAGGGGTGTGGCTGTGGGAGCGTTTCTGTGAGAGATTATGTTTGAATCAGTAAAGGGAGTGAAGAGGATCTCACTCACTAATGAAGGGGGTATTATATTCTCTGTTGATCCCAGATGGAATCAAAACACGTGAAAAGTCATTTTCTCTCAGCTTGAGATGGGACAACCATCTCCCTCTGCCATTGGCTGCTAGATCTCTTGGTTCTCAGCCCTTGGGGCTGGATGGAATTACCTCATCTTCTTTCCTGGGATACAAGCTAGTTAAAAGATAGATTGAGGGACTCATTCTCCATATACATATGAGCTGATTCTTCATAATAAATCTCTGTTGTCCATCTATATACCATCTACCTATTATTTAGCTGTCATCTACATTTGTCTGCTATCAATCATCTAGCTGTCATCTATCTCCCTACTGTATGTCTATAGCATCTGCCTATCATCTAGCTTCTATGTGTTATCTATCACCTACTATGTGTCTATCTGTCTACCTACTAGTCATCTATCTATCTCCTATTGTTTCTGTTTCTCTCAAAACTCTAACACATCCATGCAATGGGAATAATTCCAATTCTGAAAGTCAGGACCGGGGTTACCTTCTGCCATTTACCATCTCACAGACACTCTGTACCCCATTGTTTCTTTACCTGTGAAATAAAAGGCCAGAGTGGCTGTGTTCTGACCAGCTATGAGATGTTGATTTACAGGTCCCTTCAAAGAGACAAGATCTGCAATGAATGCTCTATCTAATATTTTGTTGGAAGAAGGATTTCCATTGCCAAATGGAATCTGAAAGGCACTGAGCTAGTTGATTGTGAGACTTCTACCTCCCGCGGCCTTCCTTCAAGCAAATCCAGTTCAGTAGTCCAGTAACTGAACTGTGGATAAACACAGCATAAATTTGGGCTTGACTTTCTAGACACAGTCACCAAATAAGACCTTTCCTCTCATCAAATTGTCTGTATTTATATCTTTCCTCAGGAGCCTGAATTTCTGGGAACTCAACATTCAAACCAGATAAATGCCCATTCGTATCATGACTGATCATTCAAATTGTGACATTAGGTGGATAATTAAGTCTCTTCAATTCTCAGAGGAGCTAGTCTCTAACCTATAGGATGGAGAGAGTTGTGTCATACCCTCTACGCATCTATGGAATATGTCTGTCAATAGTCTTTGAGGAGGAGCCCAAATGCAATGGTGCCAGAACAAAATGGGTGTTTGTTCACTTTTGTTTTGATTTTTTCTTTCATGTACATCTAGAAGCCTTTTTCCAGGGCCTTCTGCCACAAGCATTCTTTAGAGCATGCAAAGGGATGGCTTGCCTTTCCAGCCAGAAAGAAAAGAGGGTGGTGATGAAGACAGCATTGAGACGCACCGGGACAAGGCTTTATCATCAGGTCTGGAAGTGGCTGACATCACTTCTACCCATGTTCTCTTGATGAGAGGTTCCCATGTGCCACACCCCAGGCTAAAACGAGTTAGAGCTGTATCCTTGTCTGAGTAAATACTTCCAGACTGAAGGGCTATTGACTTGGGTTAGGTGGTGTCCTGTTTTGTTGTTCTTGTTTTGTTTATTTGCTTGTCAACTTGATACAAGCTAGAGAGTCATCTGGGAAGAGGAAGCCTCAGTTAAGAAAAGGTCTCCATCACATTGCCTGCAAGCAAGTCAGTGAGACATTTTCTTTATTAATGACTGATATGGGAGGGCCCAACCTAATGTGGGTTGACACCACCCCTAGACATACTTTCCTGGATTGTATTTTTAAAACAAGAAAGCTGTAAAGAGCAAGCCATTAAACAGCAGTCATCCACAGCCTCCGCTTCAGCTCCTGGCTTCAGATTCCTTCCCCAAGTTCCCCTTGGAGATGAATTGTTACCTGGACATATAATATGAAATAAGCCCTTTCTCCCCCAAGTCGGTTTCGATCACAGCAATAGAAAGTTAACGAAAATGGATAGAGATTTAGTAGTAGATCCCATTATACACAGAGAAGAACTCCGTGCCTAGAACGTCGGGACTCAGCTTCCAGTAGCCTCCGGTCTGATAATGAAGTTGGTTTCCATGTAAGGTGTTTATAGACAACCATCTACAGTCCTCATTTCAGAAGCCTGCATCGCTTCTCTTAACTGACTCTTCCTAAAGGACTCTCATTGGCTCCATCCCTTTTCCAGAGAGGATACATATGTGCTCTAATGGCCCTCTCCGGCTTCAGTCCCTACTAGTTCACAGTCTGAAGGGCCTCACTGGCCTGTCTGGAATTTGGCCTTTTGAATCTTGTCGAACCAGCTTTGTGTCACTAAGGAGCTACAGTGAAAAGTGCCAAGCAGGCTGCCAGCCACAGGCAAGCTTCCGAAAAGAGAATGTGCCAGCTGCAGCAATGGAGAGAGCAAGTTCCCTTGAATAACTCTGCTAATATGTGAAAATTAGATCCCTTGCTCCTTAGTGAGCTACTGGGCATTAGAACAGAAGAGGACAAGGCAAAATCAAATTAAAATGAAGCTCAGCTCATCCAAACCACAGAGATGTGGAAGGTCAGGTCCCGCTACCCAGAATCCTGGGGGTCTTAAGAGGTGCCCACTCTCACTGGACCAGACTTGCTGTAGGGGTGGCAACAGGAAAATTTCTAGAATTTCTGTTTTTTTCAATCAAGTACAGATAGCACACATTTCAATTAGACTTCTTCAAGTCCCAAATCCAGCAAGCTGCTGCTACAAGCCGAGTTCTATTCTTTCTGGCTTCAGAATTTACTCCCAGGAGCACGGGACATTGGATATGCCCAGTCCTGAGATAACAGGAAACTGTCCATTTCCACATGGGTACGATTCAGTTTTAGAACTGGGCATGAGAACATGTCCCTGTGTCCCCACCAGGCAACAGATGAATAACCAATGAGCGCCAGCCTTGGACTGAGACACAAAGATTGTTTCCCTTCCCCTTCAAAGCCTGCTGTCAGGAAAGATTTACATATTTGGAAGAGTGTGTGACAGACTGGAACTGTATGCCTGCTCTCAGAGTTTCTGAGATTTCAGCAAATAATCTGAGTGTGGTGGTTCGCCTTATAATCCTAGCAGTTGGAGGCAGAGTCAGGAAGAATCAGAAATTCCAGACCAACCCGTCTAATAATGAGTTCCAGGACAGCCTGGGCTACAGAGCGAGACCCTGTTTCAATACAAAAAGGAAAAAAATGTAAGTAAAAAGCAAAAAGAAGGAATCAATAGTAAATTTTTCGACATTGGTGAGACATTTGAGAGAAAATCCATTTCTGCTTCATGTAAAACACACACACACACACACATACACACACATACACACATACACACACACACATACACACATACACACACACACACACACACACACACACACACACACACACACACACACACACACACACACACACACACACACACACACACATACACACACACACACATACACACACATACACACACACACATACACACACACACACACACACACACACACACACACACACACACACACACACACACACACACACACACACACACACACACACACACACACACACACACACACACACACACACATACACACACACACACACACACACACACACACACACACACACACACACCCTGCTTCTTACACACACTGATGTGATAACCCACTCTTTCTTCTGTTGGGACTGGTTCCACAGAGCAGGTCTGCAATGTCACTCTCCTCCAGAAGAGTGGCAGAGGGAGCACTGGGGAGAGAGCAGGAGAACACAGAAGAAATGGTGGGAACACAGAGGAGGAAGCAAAACCCTGCTGCTAGCTCTGCAGAGTTAGAAACCAGAGGCTTAGTGACATCCCTTGTTTTCCAGGGGAGGAAACTGAGGCACAGTAACATTAAAACCCTTCCTGGAGGTGGTCCCTGACACGAGAGCAGAGAAGTCAGAACCTACTGGGCTCTTGAGCTCTAAATGCAGAAGTGGCTGCTTACAGAATCTCAAATAAGAAGTGCCATGGCAAGCCTCAGCTTCCCTGGTGTCGTTTTTACATTGATTTTCCATCTCTTCTGGTGTCATCAAAGGGCAGCATTTCCTCTGTACTTTCCCCTCTCGCCTGATGCAAATGAAATGTGGGCTGTTGCCCTTTCCATGTTCTCCTCTTGGGATTTGGGAGCTTCCCCTGGATGGCTGGATACTCAGCTCACATCCAGGCCTCTGGAAAGTATCCCCTTTTGCTTATCTCTAGAAACAGATGTGGGAATTCTAAAGCATTCCCTAGGACAAGCATGAGCGCTCTTAAACATGTTCTGCAGGCACCACTACTAGCTCTTCCCCTGGGGTTCCCAGAAATCTACAGAATCCATCCAGACTGGAAGAAAGCATCACTGAGAGGACACAGAGCTGGAGACAGAAGCAGGACTGTAATTGATAGCAGGGGTGGGAGGAGTGGAGGAGACGGGAAATGAAAGATACGATGCGTCAGTGCCAGCAGACGATGTGTGACATGCATTAGGTAAATGGATCATGGATGAAAGATTTTCTAAAAGGCTCTTCCATATTTTGGCATTCATCAGCTTTTAAACACTGATGTTTTACCCTTTAGACACTTGTATCCACCTGGCCCTGTGTTCTGCAGATGGAGAGCTCAGGCTCAGAAGAGTTACACACCTTGCCCAAGTCCTCAGTGACCGAGTCAATGGTCCTGCATCCTGGCACCTTGTGCTTCGCAAACAAGGACACTGCTGTAGCTCCCTGCTCTGGTTCTTCCAAGGAAATGACGAATGACAAGGTGTGCAAGCTCTTCAGGCATGTTGGCAATCTGCATAGACACCACAGGCTGCCAGCCCCAAGGGAGTCTGAAGATGGGCCTGGAAGGTTTTCATTTTCACCTGTCAGGTTTGAAAGCCCCCCACGAAAGCAAAACATCAGGGGTTTCCACAGCCTCTGCGCTGAGAATTCTCTTAAAACTCAGAATTGCAAAAAGAAAGAGCTTGGCCGTATTTGCCTATAAGATGAATAGGGTAGACAGGAGGGGTCTGGGGGTCTGCGGGTTTTACACAGCCTACCCTGGCATTGCTGCATGCAGAGAGATGAGAGATGTCACAGACAGACAGCCTGCCCTTCTCACCTTTGGAAAATGTATATATAAGAGATTTCTTACATTCTTCTTGAAATTATGCAGTCTTAAAAGATGAGGAATTGTAAAGTAGATGTTAAGCATAGTTATTGAATACTTTTGCCAAATGAATGTTGTTTTAGTTTCATTTTTTTCCTTTAGGAAAAGGACCAAATTGTATTAATACTGTGTTTTAAGACAGAGTAAGGACATTTTGACTTATGTGCCAAGAATAAGAGGCCATCTTGTAAACATCCACAAAGCCTGATCAGGGACATCTTTTTTTTATTCCTGTTGTTATTAAACACTGAGTTCTTAAATACAGTGAATAATTTCATCACTAATTATAATGAGGTCTGAGCTTAGACTCTTAAAAAAGAAGCTGTAGAGAGGTAAACTGTCCTCTATTCTAATGAGGACCCCTACCCCAACTAAACTGTCATGGGGATGGAAACTACGCTAAGGAAGTTCTTCTGTGCATATCAAGTTAGGATGCCATTCAATGCATCTCTGTTTGGTTGTTTGCAGGCTTAACACCAACCATTTTCTCGATAAGCAACCAAAAGCTACCTCATTCTTAGAACCCCTGAAATGTAAATAACCTTCCAAAGCAGAACCCAAGGCAGGGGCTTTAGAAGAACAGTGAGTGATGATCCGTGTCTTCCTCTCCCATTTCCAACACCAAATAATGAGGCTAGCTTCTTCTCTCCTGCTTTGAGGCTGAAAAGGCGCGATGCAACTGAAACATTGGCAGGCTAGAGAGGAACTGGATAGGTGAGTCCTTACTCTCTTAGGTTAATCATGAAGCCACAAGTAGCAGTATGAACACACACATGCATAAACACACCACATACACATGCACACATACATGCACACATACATACACACATACATACACACACATATGCACACATACATACACATAGACACACACATGCCCACATACATACACACATATACACACATACATACACACACATGAACACACACACACACACACACACACACACAACACACACACACGCTGACTTCTTCAGCTTTTCTAGTGTAGGAGGGAATGGAAGAGAAACCTAAAGTCCCAATTAAGTGATGAGGAATCATTATTGGGGTATCTCAGAGACTAGAGTATTTCAACAGAGAAGAATAAGTTAGTGCCCTAATTTTGTAGTCACTCAACCTATAAATACATACAGGGCACAACTGTTTGAACAGCCTTGGAGGGGTGGCATTATTCTTTCCTGCTCTGGTGCCCCTCTAAATCAGGTATAGGCAGCCAGACAAAGAAATCTATATTAAAGCTTTAAAGTGTGAAGAACCCTCAGCTGCAGAAGTCAAGAGGAACTTAGCCCAAGGATCATGCCACGTCTTGCAGGTTCCCGTCACATGGCAGACAAGCAGCAGTATTGGAACTGAAATGGATTACATCTTCCAGGCTCTCTAGCCTTGTAACAGCTAAGAGATGCCCTTTGGTTCCAGTTAAAATACCTTAAACACAAATAAATTCTAGAAGCCAGCTGAGTTAATATTTGCCTTGGGGGAGAAAGGAAAAAGAAAGGAGACCATCTGTTCAGAAAGGTGCCTCGGGAGTGTGCCTGGAGCGCTTAACCCATCCGCAGCCTGTCAGTCTATCAGCAAGATCTGGTACTGTTTGAACAGGAAGTACGGTGGAGTAGGTGGAAGGAGGGCAGCCATTTCTGTCTTGTGGTAGTTAATGCTGTCAGCAAAATACCAAATAACACAGAATATCCCCCACACACCTCAGTCTCTCTTAATAGAGTGTTGCTTTCATGCCTGGCTGGGTCTGCACTGTAAGGCATCCTAATTTCTAAAGCCCCATGGAACGGAACGGAACTATCACTGGCTTTTCCTCTAAATCACGCACTGTGATTCAAATGTACCTCCGGTGCTGAAGCATACTGGCTGCTATGAGGGTCGCTGTGTTTGACCTGCTCTTAGTGCTCCCTCCAAAATTTCATTGGTTACACGTTTGGTCACAAGGATGGGGCTCTTGGTAGGTGGTTTTACACTTTTAAGAGTGGTGGAGACACCTGAAAGTCCAGTAGATGAATAGGGGGTGCTATTCTAGGAGGGGGTTCTAGAAGCCCAGAGTCTGGCCACACCTTCTAGCTCCCCAGCTTCCTGTGGGGAATCTGATCTTTCCTTCTCTCGCACATTCCCGCCACCATCATTCAACAATGTGTCCATAACCGTACAGAGTGAGGTGTTTACTGTGACATCCCCATACATACACACGATGCATGTTTATCATATCCACTCCCTCCATTACTCTTAATAAACCTCCCTTCCCACTCCACATCCCTAATAGTCTTCTCTTTACTTCTATATCTCTGTCTAATCTTCCTGAATTCTAACACTAAAATTAGTAGCTATAGAAAACCCCCAAACTAGTAGCTAGTATGAGGAGAATCCAAAACAGCCAGCAAGTATTCATTGAAAAGCTTGGAAGGCCTGCATGAGATCTGCAGCATACACTGGGAGAGACTGTCACCTCTCCAACTGTGCTGGGGGGTAGAGGGGAAATGCTGCAGGACGTTGGGACAAAAATGGAGATATCTAATCCATGAGCATTCAAAATTGATGATTTAGGGACCTTTTATATGAGTGAGCCTCATTCTGCGGAGAAACAAAAATGAATTTAAAAACGGAAAAAGACAGAGGAAAGAAAAGAAATAAGCCCTGTGGGCTGGGCAAGAGGAACAGGCAGGTGTCCTGAGAAAGCCAGCCTCCGACACTGCTTTTTAACACTATTCAGAACCACAGGAGAGACTGCCTGGTGAAATTAGAAGACTTATCTTGACCTGAACACAGCTTTTCCCCCCTAAAACTTCATGAAAATTAATTTCATATCAGTAAAAGCATGAGAAATTTATTGAGTTTAAATCCTACACAAAGTAATAATAAGAAATACTTGGCATAAAGAACAGAAGAATGTCTCCCGAGGGGTAGAATGCACACAAAAAGATCAAAACCGCAACTTTTTATTTCAAAACTAACTTAAAAAGTGACTTTCAAAGGTGAATGACATAAATCAAAAGTATAAGAAACTTGAATTTGGGTTATAGAACATAAAAAAAAATGTACATAAAACATCTCGAAAATGAGTACTGAACAAAAAACACATGGGTGAGTTAATACACAGGTAATTCTTTCAGAGAGCTGGAAAGTAAAGGGGAGGAAAACTTGAGTGGGAAAAAGGAGAAAACAGTTTGAGACAGAGACAAATTTTCAAAACAAGCGAAGTCAAGTAGGCTGAGACTCAAAAACCAGAGGGAACAGGATCTGGATGGTTAGTTTTGCCTGTCACCTGAGTCTATTGACTGTCCTGGGGAGCGGCCCTCTGGCTGCGTCTGTCTGTGTGGACCTTTGCAGGGAGGATTAGCTGAGGAGGGGACTGCTGAGTGGGCAGCACATCCCACGGATAAACAAATGGTACCAACCCTCATCACTCTCTGCTTCCCAACTGCAGACATGAGACCAGCTGCCTCACATCCCTGCCACCACACCCTCCTCTGCCACAGGGGACTCTACCCCAAACTGTGCACCACAACAGAACCTCCTTCCTTAGCTGCCTTTGTCAAGGACTCTGCCACTGCAGCAAGAAAATGACCGCTATTTAGAAAGAATTACAACCCAAGGGGATATTCCTGCAATCAAAAAATTGCCACAAGTTCAGAGAGCACAACCCATATCTGCCATTATCAACTCAGAATGATCACAAATGAGACCTATTGACCTATTTGTGTAATTCGCTTGATCTAAAATAAATAAATAAAAATAAAAATCAGCCAATGAGATGGCTCAGCTGGCAAAGGCACTTGTCACCAAGCCTGACATCCTGAGTTAAATCTCCAGGTCTCACAGGCCCCATGTAATGAAAAGAGAGAACCAACGTCTTCAAGTTGCCCTCTGACCACCACACACATAACATGGCACATGCATATGAGCCTGTCTGCAAGCATGTGTGTGAGTATGCACGCGTGAGCTCACACACACATACAATAAATATAATTGAAACTTTAAAAAAAAATTTAAAACTCACTTGAGCAATAAATAGAAAAGATAATAACTTCTAAGGATTTAAAATAAAATTAGATTGTCTTGGACATTTGTCAAAAATGCTTCATGACAAGCAAGAATTAAATCACTTACAAGGAATCGATAGCCAGCCATACACAAAGTGACAGGACAAGGACCAAGCTTTTCAGTCCACTCAAGTAACTTAAAACCAATGAATTTTATAAAATATCAATAAAGTTATTTTAAAAAAACACACAAAAGAATGTTGATTTAAATATTAAGGCAATTCCATGTAGTTAAAAGGGAGGTTTATTTTGTGGGGTAACTTACAAGTGAAGGGATAGGTAACAGGCTCTGGCAAAGGTATGGTGCAGTTCAGCGGTGTTCTCTGGAGAACTCTGCTCCGTCTACCTCTAGCGTCCAGCGTCCCAGAAGCCCATTCGGATCTCGAGTCCTCAGGGGTCCTCTCTCAGGTCCTCTCTCGGCTCCACCTTGTAGGCTTGACAGTTACCGAAGCCTCAAAGGGGGTGGTATTTACAGGTCAAAACTGGAAAGGCTACCCACTACATTTCCCCCTTCTGTCTAAATAAGAAGGTTTTAACCTAATACAAGACTGTATACAATAGGAGTGATCATCAAATATTGTCCAGGAGTAATGAGGGATAATGACCTAGATAAGATGGAACTACAACCAATGCGAACAATATCAAGCAAGAAACACATACTAAAATCCAGAGAAGTCTGGAGCATAGGTAAATGGCATGTTACAAAGATCATTCCAAAAGGTGTCCTATCCTAAAGAACCTAAATCTAATACTTAATAAGTTCTAAGATATATATATATATAGATATATAAGATACATATATAAAGTTGTAACTATAACTGCTAGTCTTCAATCCCATCAAAGACCTGAGAAGGAATATAATGATACCTAAGAAATGGAAGATGGATGCAAGCAACTTTTGGAAGTCTTACAAGGGTCGACAAAGACAGCTGGCAGCCTGGACAGTCACCCAATGTTTCTCAGCATTGTTGGTGCATTCAAATTGACTACAGGCCTAGTGTATCTGACAGACAATTTTCAGAAGCAAGAATTCTGAAAGACTATCTTACCCTGTCTTGGCAGAGTACAGTGGTCGCTTTCCTTGTGTCCCGCATGTCCAGAAAGGACAGCATTTGTACTGTCAGCAGTTGAGGCAAGGGCAGTTCTTTGCCCAGTAGGCCATTTTGTGCCAAGAAGACAAACTTCCAAATGGAAATGTCTTAGAAGCCCAACATTCTCTCGGAATCAAATTGGTGCTGCCAGGAACAATTGTGTCTCACGTCAACAGAATTCTAAGTTATTTAAATGCCATATTCTCTAGGTCCATGAAGTGTTTGAAGATTACCTGTCCATCCAACCTATATATCTATAAATCTGGATAACCTAACTAATGTGACTCTAGAGATGACAAGTGACTATAAATCTGTAAGTCTTATCTACCTAAATAACCTAAGGTCTAAGGCTTCATGTAAACAAGGTAAACAGTCTGGAAGCAAATATATGGTAAAAGGACAATGACTTCAAAATTGTGACAATACACAAAATATCTTTAACAGAAGTAGGAATGTATAGTGCAATATGCAATATGACAATAATCCTAAATATATATCAATATACAAAATATCCTAAACAGAGGTAGAACATACATGCAGTATGATAGATATAAATTTACGTTTGTATAAAGGAAGAAAGAAAAAGAACAGAATGGAGTTCGACTCAATGGCAGTGCAAGAGTCAGGTATCCGTGTGTAGAAAGGGGAAAATAAGCAATAGGAGTTTCCTACTTCTGTCTTCGTCTTTGCATTGTTCACTTGCCTGCTTTGAGACAAGGCCTCACTCTGTAACCCAAGCTATCCTGGAACTCACGAATGAGCCAAGGCTGCCCTTGAACTCATGATGGTCATTCTGGTACTCCCTATGTCCTTGGAAAACAGAATTCTCAGTATGAAAAACAGGAATATAAAAAAGTTTAAGTAAAAATTCCAGTCTTGGGCCATGGAAATGGTTCAGTAAAGTGCTTGTGGTAGAAGCTTGAGGACCCAAGTTTGATCCGAAGTGCCCATATTTTTCTTTTTAAAAGAAAAGGGGGTGCCCTTGTGAGTATTTGTAATTCTAGTGCTGAGAAGTAGACTGGAGGATCCCTGGGTCACTAGGACAACCTAGCCTAAGCAGCCAGAGTTTCTGGCCATAAAGAGACCCTGTCTCCAAAAGGAAAATGGTGCATGGCTTTTGAGGAACTACCCCATACATATTCCGGCATCCACATGCACATGCACAGACATGAGAGACCCATGCATATATTTACAGACATAGGCACAACACAGGCACACACACACACACACACACACACACACACACACACACACACACACACATTCTACAGTCCAAGATCTAAATCAGATATTATAGTATAAATTCAAGCAATATTTCATTCACAATAGAGTATATTTTGAAATATATAGCAATATTTATTATTTATTACTTTTCCAAATCACCCCACTGAAAATGGCTTAAAAATGTGATCAGTTTTGTCACAGTGACTCTACAATACCCAGAATGCAGTTTTGAGTGCCACTTCATTGGAGGCTGGAGAGATGGCTCAGCAGTTAAGAAGAGCACTGCTGCTCTTGCAGAGGACCCGGGGTGGATGACCATTCACAACCATCTGTAAGTCCAGTTGCAGAGGATCCAATGCCCTCTTCTGGTCTCCTAGGGTACTAGGTACACCATCATCCCCAGATATACGGACGAAAAACCCATACACATAAAACAAAATAGCAATAATTTAAATACTACTTCACTAATAGAGCAGGCGATCATGTGATCGTCTTGGAATAGGGTCCCTAAAGTATTTTCAAGAATAGCATGAAGACCTGAATCCAGCCCCCATTTGAAAGCCAGGAACTGATGGTATGTGCTTATAATTGCAGTGCTGGAGAGATGGGGTCAGACAGATCACCAGCCAGCCTAGCCTACTCGAGTGGACTAGCATCATGTCAGTAAGAGGCTGTCACAAAAATCAAGATGAACAGTTCCTGAGGAACAATAACACACACAGTCCTTTGGCCTCTAACATGCTCACACATGCACATGACCTACACACACACACACACACACACACACAGAGAGAGAGAGAGAGAGAGAGAGAGAGAGAGAGAGAGAGAGAGATGTTCTTGGAATATTTTACATATCAAACAGCAAAAAATTTTAAAGATATCAAACACTGTTAAGTTCACTGCAAAAGAGCCTGAGCCAAATGGCACAGGCTGCAATAGGTCAACAACAGAACATTCTGAGTTTCATTAGGTATAATAATTGTAATAGATGTAAAAGCTTCAAATGTGTCTAATTCAATGAATTTATAATGACGCTTACAGAAACCACCGGTCATTTGCAAAGATGAAGTAATAGAGTATCAGTGCCGTTTATAGTCACCTAAGCTGTATGTCAGCAGGTGCTATGCACCTCTTCAGAGAATGTGGCCACTTCTGCCAGGGAGATTAGCCTCTGGATCCAGCAGCCATTTATAAGAACTATGGAAAACAGAGGAACATGTTGACCTGTACTATGAGAATACAGCCAGAAAAATCCACACCGAAACTCCACATGGCAACCAACCTAAAGTGACTTTAAATGAATTGCTAGTAAAATGCTGGAAGGAAAGCCTGCAGACTAAACAGGAACCGGAAAACCATAGCATATGTCTGTGACGACTAAATGATGATGCCCACTGGTGCATAAGGAGTGCGGGAGGGGCAAAAGGATCATGAAATGTGGGGTGAAAGTCAAATGAAACAGCAAGCCAAGTAGTGATCGCTTGTGAATGGGTGGGCGTGGAGACAAGGTCCATGAAGGAAGTTCTGAAATGAGCGATGCAAAAGTGCCTTCATTAACCCACGTGCTTGCTTGTGTCGTTTCTCTGTGCTGTGTGTTAACTGTGTTTCTCTTGACATGAGAGGGAGTCGCAGCACACAAATAGTAAGGGATTATTCAGAAGGGTTCTGAACTTGGTCAAAAGCCATGGGGCCACTTTGCTGACAGAAATTTAAACATCTCTACAATAGAATTTAAGGGTTTGGGCCCTTGAGAGTCATGAAGTGGGGTTGGAGTCCTTGTTCTATTGATTGTTAGTTGTGTGGTCATTGAGCCTCAGCGTCCCCATCTAGATTCAAAATAATAATAGTAAGGCTCTCAATGGGTGCCATAAGGTGTAAATGAGATAATCCATTGTATGAGTTAATTTTCTATTTTCTTTTTCTGTGACAAAGCAACTTAAAAGTAAAGGGATTTATTTGTTGTTCATGGTTTTAGAAAGGATACCATCCATCATGGCAGAAAGGCATGGCACCAGGAATGCGAGGCTGTCAGTCACACTGTGTTTTCAATCAGAAAAACACCACAATGCTGGCAGCCAGCCTGCTTTCTCTTCTGTTCCTTTTCAGGCAGCCAGGAACTTCCAGTTCATGGGATGGCACCACCTGAATTCAGGATGAGTCTTCCCTCCTCAGGAGTCTCTGAGAGAAGTCCAACAGATGTGGTCAGAGGTGTATCTCCTAGGTGATTCTAAATCCAGTCAAGTTAGTAATGTAGACTAGCCATCGCTTCCCATGGAGCGATCACACAGCAATCGCTCAATCGTTGATGTCTATTGTGCATGCTGCTGCTATTGTTGGAAATGACGAAAGCTTCTAGCTGTGTAGCATCTTTCCTATGGATCACTGGAGACCTCTGTGAGGCCTCTTTGGGTTTCCTCTGCAGCTATCAGAGTTCTTTTCCTCTCTACTGCTCCAATTATATTCCTCAGAAAATTTGGTCTTCGTTTCTTTAAGCACTAAGTGGTTTGGGATACATAGGAAAATGAAAAGTGTTATAGATTTTCAAACTATATTAGACCAATTTAAGTTGTTGCCCAACTGCCACAGGGACCAGTGTGGCAGTAACTGCCATGTTGATGGAGAATAGAAATGCTGTGGGAGCATGATGAGCCCATGGCTGGTATGCTGGCCATTTCCCTGGGCATCAAGAGAGTAGTTACCCTCAACCCCCAAGTGGGACGATGTTTATAGATGTGGCTTCTAAAGCAATTACTCCTCTTGGTATGCTGTTCATGGACACACACACACACACACACACACACACACACACACACACACACACACACACACACACACACACACACACACACACATGCACACACACACACACACACACATGCACACACACACACACACACACACACAGAGAGAGAGAGAGAGAGAGAGAGAGAGAGAGAGAGAGAGAGAGAGAGAGAGAGAGAGAGAGGGAGAGAGAGAAACAGACAGAGAGACAGAGAGAGTTTGATCCATCCATATTCATAAGCCATCTACTCTATTGAATGTCCGTTCTACTGACCTGTCCTTTTACACAGCTGTGGCATCAGGGAGGGAAACTCCCTCTGATGGAGGGAATTAGTTTTCATACCCTTTAGCCTGAAGAGCATGTTGAGTAGGGGTAGGGTGTGAAAATGTTCCTCTATTTTCTAAGAACCTTCCCTCTCTCCATACTCCATCTGGACCATAAAGACACTATTCTCTTTGTCCTGACCTGAATTTTTACAGCCAGTTCAACACATCCCTATTTTTATATTTCAGATATCTTTTTTACCTACTAAATTTAAATGTGAACTCTAAGCTAGAGAGAGAGAGAGAGAGAGAGAGAGAGAGAGAGAGAGAGAGAGAGATGCATGAACACACATGGGCGAGTGTGTCCTCCAAAGAGAAAGGGGTCCAGAAGATGGAGACATGAGGCATAAGAGATGGTCATGGGGATGGGTGAATAATACATGACATCTATACATGAAAATGTCACAATGAAACTAATTGTTTTGCACAATGAATGTGTGCTAACAACCTTTTAACTGCACACTGCTTCCACCTCCATCATTTCCACAGGCCAGATGAGTGCTATTAACATCTTTAGGTTTTATTCAAAGAGTCTGCATCATAGTGACATGATGTAATCATCACATTGAGTAAACACCTTGTCCACTAGCTTACACAGCAGAGCCAGGGCAGAAAAGCCTGAGGATGACAAATGTAAACCATGGCTGCAGGCTCCTTCCCCAGTGTCCTCCAGATGTGGCCTCATCCCAAGGAACAAATGAACATTATATATGTGTTTCTGAATACAATCCTTGATCTATTTGTTGATGATTTTTGTTTGATAAACATTATCTTATATGTGTCTTTCTGACAGAAAGAGTAGATAAGTAGTTAAATACAACCATCTAAACCAATCACAAAATGGTCATATTTTAAACAAGGTGAGAAAATCAGACTTGTAAGAAAACACCATTATGAGGAGGAGGGAGTCAGGTTTCATTTCTATACTTTGCTATCACATATGCTAAATTTTCCATCTTATCTAAGACAGTGTCCAGCTCATTTTTAAATCCATATATAGTGGAGACAGGAGAGATGTTAAGAAGTTAAGAACACCTATGAATTCAGTTCATAGATCCTTACATCAGGAGACTCACAACTGCCTATAACTCCAGCTCCAGGGGGATCCAAAGCCTCTGGCCTCTTTGACACCTGCACGCATATACACATAACCCCTACAGGTACATGCACATAGTTAAAAAAAATTAATACTCTTTAAATCCTTATATAGTGATATATTTTAAATATATATTTAGAAATTTATTTATTTGTATTTTTGTGTATGTATGTGTGTGTGTGTGTGTGTGTGTGTGTGTGTGTGTGTATGAGTTTATATGTACCGTGTACATATAGGAGCCTACAGAGGTCAGAAGAGGGCATCACACCCCTAGAACTGGACTTAAAGGCAGTTTTGAGCCATTGTTTAGGTCTTCTGCAAGACCAATAAGTACCTTAACCACTGAGCCATCTCTCCAGGCCCTTTTTAAAATACCCTAAAAATTCAGGAAAGTACAAAGACTAGTGAATACTTACATACAACTACCTAAATGGTATCAACATTTTCTTCATGCTCAACTCAGATTTTCCTTTTAGAAGATACTGGTGTGCCCTGTGCTCTCTTCTGCTGGTTTTTCTTCCTCCAAATCCACAGCAAATCACTACCCAGTCTATCTTCTCCTAATGTTTAAAAATATGGGCTCAGGGATGGCTCAGTGAATAAAGGTACCTCCTGTCATTCCTATCAAACCTGGGTTTAATTCTGAGGATACATATGGTAGAGAGAGAAGAGATTTCTGTGAATTGTCCTCTCACCTACACATACACATACACACACACACACACACACACACACACACACACACACACAAACACACACATACACACCATGACCCAAGTGAGCCTACACATATGAAAATAAGGGCATAAATATAAACGTAAAGAAAAGAAAGAGAGAGAGATACATAATCCCTACTTGCAGATGATGTGAACCTATACTATAAAGAACCACCTTCTCTCTTACACTGTTTATGCTTTTACAGTAACTTATGGCTGTTCTTGTTAACCAGTTCACTTTGTTCATTTCTTAGATCCTGTTCTTCTATCTTGGTGCTTCTCAGCAACAGCTGCATTCATGTTTCAGACTAAACCATTCTTTTAGCCCATGGTTGAATGCCTTGTCCATCATAGGATTTTAGTAATGTCTGTCACCTCCCAAGTAGTTCAAAGTATTACCTCCCAGATCATAATTTTTTAAAAATCCATTAATGGAAGGACGGATGGTTCAGTCAGTAAAATATTTGCTTGTAAGCACTAGGACATGAACTCAATTTCCAGAACCCAGGAAAACAAAACAAACAGAAAATGACCACCACCCCCAAAAAAATCCCTCAAGCATAGTGGACAATCTAGCCTGATCCGCTATAACTTCCAGGTCCAAGGAGAGAGACCCTGTCCCCAAAATAATAATGATTGATGATGATGATGGTGGTGGTGGTGGTGGTGGTGGTGGTGGTGGTGGTGGTGGTGGTAGTGTAACTAGCTCCTGAGAATGACATCCAACGTTGTCCTCTGATCTGCTCGCACGCGTCTCTCAAAGGACAGTTTTCCAGTAGAGAGAGTTGAGAGCCATTGTTCTGGCATTGACCCTTGTAGGAGCTTTTCTGACAATGGTCAGGTGTTTTTAAATCTGGGTTTTTTTCAATATTTATTTATTTATTTCCCCTCCCTCCTCTCCTCCTAGTCTCTCCCCACCACCACCCCTCTGCCACCCCATCCACTCCTCCTCTGTTTCTATTCAGAAAAGAGCAGGCCTCCCATGGATATTGACAAAACTTGGCATATCAAGTTGCAGTTAGACTAAGCACCTTATGTAAAGGATGGGCAAGGCAACCCGGTATGTTAAAAAAAAAAAAAAAAAAAAGCAAGTGGCAGCTCATGCTGGAGAGAGAGTGGAGCAAGGGGAACACTCCTCCATTGCTGGTGGGAGTGCAAACTTGTACAGCTACTTTGGAAATCAATATGACGGTTTCTCAGAAAACTGAGAGTTGATCTACTTCAAGATTCAGCTATACCATTCCTGGGTGTAGATGTAACCATCTTGTTAAATAAGAAACACAGAACCAATTGCAGAGTTAAAAGCCAAGAGGTCAGAGCAATAGCTGAGAGCTGAAAACCTTACCCTTCACTGCTGCTCTGTCTTTCCTCACCTCAAGAGGCCTACTTCCTGTGTCCTGTCTTTTATAGAGACTTTCTGTTCTGCCTTCTCATTGGTTGTAAACCCAGCCACATGACCTCCTTGTTACTGCCTGTCTGTACAGACCTCCAGGTCTTCTATGGTTGGTATTGAGATTAAAGGTGTGTGTCTCCATGTTGGCTGTATCCTTGAATACACAGAGATCCTGCCTAGCTCTGCCTCCCAAGTGCTGGGATTAAAGGCGTGCACCACCACCACCACCACCACCACCACCACCACCACCACTACCACCACCACCCAGCTTCTGCTATGGCTTGCTCTGACTCCAAGGCCACTTTATTAATATACAAATAAAATCACATTTCAGTACAAATAAAATATCACCACACCTGGGCATATACCCAAAGGATGCTCCATCATACCACAAGGACACTTGCTCAACTATGCTCATAACAGCTTTATTCACAATAGTCAGAACCTGAAAACAACCTAGAAGTCCCTCAACTAGGAAAATGGGTAAAGAAGATGTGGTACATTTACACAATGGAGTATTACTCTGCTGTTAAAAAAAATGATGTCATGAAATTTGAAGGCAAATGAATGGAACTAGAAAGGATCGTTCTGAGTGAGGTAACACAGACCCAGGAAGACAAACATGGTATGTACTCATTCATAAGTTGATATTAGCTGTAAAATAAAGGATATTTATACTACAATCCACAGACCTGGAGATACTAAGTAACAAGGAGATCTCAAGGGAATACATGGGTCTCCTGGGAAGGGGATATAGAAGAGATTTCGTGGGTAGACTGGGAGCAGGTGGGGATGGAAACATGACCAATCAGATTTGAGGGGATGGAGGAGGTGAGTACTGAAAGAGACGATTGGAAAGGGGTCATTTGAGGGTCAGGTAGGAACCTGGTGCAAGGGAATCTCCCAGGAATCTACAAGGACAATCCTAGCTAAGACTCTCAGCAATAGCAAATACATAGCCTGAGCTGGCCATCTCCTGTGACCAGGTAAATCTGGATTCTTGAAAATCTATCCAAACCTTTACTTTCTATCAGCCCTCTGGTGATGTTACTTCAAGGGCTTTTTCCAGGGCTTTTTCCATCTTTACTGAGTGGCCAGCAGAGCAGGGTTCTTTCTGAAGAGACGAGATTCAGTTCTTCGCTGGTGGATCTAAAAGAAAATCCCTCCACTCTCCTGTTTTCACCATAATGTGTCTAAGTAAGGACTTATTCTCAGTTTCTAGTCAGCTCTAGAAACGACTTTCTGTTTTATTTTCGATGGTGCTCTCTCATTTCCTGTGTTCTCCTCTGGGACTCCCACAACATGTGCTTCATCCATGTCTCTCGTCTGCTCTTTCATATTTTTATCTGCTGTAGTCGGAATACCTTCTGCCCTGGATAGCTTGCAATTGACAAAAATCTCCCTTTTTGTCGAGTGAGGGATTTACCAGTTTTCCCCATTTCGATAATTTTTACTTCTAAGATTTCCAATTGATTCATTTTTATAAACTTGACTTTTTGCTTTATTTCAGACTCTGCTCTGTCCTTACTTGTTGTTTTCAGGATAATAATTTCCTAACATGAAGAATGTAAGTGTATGCTTCAATGTCCTCTTTAGGTTGCTCTATGCCTTAGCTCATTTGGGGTTACAATGACGTAATGCCTGAGGCTGAGTCCTTATGAAGAAAAGAGGTGTGCTTAGCTCCTAGTTTGGAGGCTGGAAATTCAACAGCATAGCTTGAGCTCTGGAGAGGAGGCCCTGGGCTGAGTCATCTCAGTTTGTTAATCCCACTGGTCGAGAATAAGACCACTGCTGCAATTTTTGAGCCAAATTTGAAACAAGCTTTAATTAAATACTGGACAGGATGATGGACTCTGGCCAGGTCCATCCCAGGATTCCCAGAAAATGGTGACAAGTCACATTTTGCAGAGGCTTATAAAGGCAAACACACAAGGCTACACATTTCCCACCAGGTCCAATCAGGGGCAAGAATATACCTGATGTACTTCCTGATCACGTATCTCCCACCTACATGTTGTGTCATCAAGCACATCCGGTGCAGTCAGGTCAAACAAACTTGGTTAGGGGAGTGGAAACATGTGGTGTGTTATCTTACACAAACAACAGCCTCCAGCACCTTGGGAAGTACCTGTCCCTGGACAAGGGCTTACAGGTGAGAGGTGTTTTCCTTTCATGGATCTCTTAGAAACAGTAATTAAAACTTAAAACATAACTTGGGCTCTCACAAGCTTACATCACAGTGACCAGAATGGGTGTAAAAGGGACAGATCAGGGACAAGGCAGGACAGGAAGCAAAGTGAGATGGGAGCACTCATAGTGATTCGCTGGCTTGAGAACTCCCGGATGCCTCAGGATACCCAAGGACTTACCACTAGACTCCACTCTTAAAGGTCCTGCCATGAAACCCTCAGGGGACACAGACGAGCTGTTGCTGTGCTGCACTGGTTTCACTGGGAAGAATTTGTCTCCTAATCAAAGATTTTGTCTCCCTTTTGAAGCACTGCTTCATTCCACATTTTGGGAATTTCAATTAGCGGCCATGTTGAGTTCTCTGTCTCTCTCTCTCTGTTTCTCTCTGTTCCTCCCTCCCTCCCTCCCCCCCTCTCTCTCTCCCTCCCTCCCTCCCTCCCTTTCTCCCTGACTCCCTCTCACCTCCCCTACATCCATCCTGGTTTGATGGTTTTGTGAATTCTCCGACACAGTCCTCTAAGACTCCCACTATAAAACAAGAGGCCATATTGCTTGTCCTAGACAAGACACCCTTGGCCTTAACTCTGGGCAGAAGTCTAGGTCAGCCTTGACGAAGCCAGACCCCAGACACCAGGAAAGAGTCTGATGACATTTTGTTGGCCTTTTGTCATGAGTGGTGTCCCCCTTTGCCCTGCCCTGGGCTTTAGGATTTTTCTGGAGGGAGACCTTTCCTGTCTGATATTCTGTAACTCCTGAAGCCCCTGGCTGACTCTGCCTATTCCTGGACACAGAACCCAGCAGGCCCTTGCCCATTTTAGACTTTAAATAAAAATCACACAGAGATGTTTATGTTGTCTTTGAACTTAGCTCTGGCTTTGAATCATCTCTTTAAAATGTGAAAGGTGCTGGGACCTTTGTGTGTCTAAAGGGAGGCTTCAGAGAGCCAGCGTCCAGTGCTACCTTGACCAGAAACCCCCAGAGCTCCTCTGTAGGCCAAGTTTGTCTATCAGTTTCATCTTGAGTCCTACTGACCAGAGTGAAATATAACTCAGCCTTTCCATGTAGATTAAGCCTCAGATGACCCTCAGCTACTTGCCTTCTCCTGGGGTCTCGCACTGTCCCAGGTTGGTGTGTGTTTGTGTGTTTGTATGTGCATGGGTGTGCTTTTACTAGAAATTAAATTTAGGTCTTACACAAGCGGCAGGTACTTTACCACCAAGCTATGGTGCATCTATGGTGTTGTTTGTAGATAGAATCTCACCAAGTAGCCCTGACTAGTATTAAATTCCTCTGTAGTCCAGGTGAAGCCTTGAACTTACTATCTCCTGCTTCAGCCTTCTGAGTAGCTAGGCTAAGGAAGAGGGCATGTTTTGTTTGATAGCTTTTTTGCCCGGTCTAGGAATAAAGGAACTCAATGGATACAGAACAGTGCAATTAAACGTAGCATGACGCATCTTCCCACATCTTAGTCTTTGCTCTCCCTGAGCCAGTAGTCTATTTGCTTGTTCATTTGAGCAAGAGTTGTTTTCTCTCCAAGCCCAAGCTAAGGGAGCTGATGAAAGATGAAAAGGCCAAAGACATCTTTCGAAGGGTCCAACTTTTAGGCCTTTACAATAGAGTGGGAAGGCTTCGATTGCAATTTTCCATCTTCTGTCACATTCCTCATAGCCCTGAGGCTTCCCATTTGCTCTCAAGAGTCTTTGTTGCAAATGTAAGGGGTTTTTCCCAGTGAAAACATAGCCTGAGGGTACACTTGCCCTGAACCTTCTCCCAGGAGGCTTTTCCTAGAGAATAAGGGGATGAACTCCCCAGAAAGAGAAAGCCTGCAGGGAAGATACCCTCAAGCAAGGTCTGTGTCTACAGAATATACAACCACTGGTGCTCCTGACATTCGCATTCCTTTGTTTGAACCGCTGCTCTCAGGGGCCATCTTGTTCCCAGGCAGGCAAGGCCAACAGTGCTGACACAGAGAATTAAACAGGTGTTTAGTCACAGAGAAAGGTTCTCCTCATGCCAATAAAAGGGGGCTGTGGCATCTATGATCAAGCTTTATCCACTTTTTTTAACCATAATTTATCAACATAGAGTCATCAAAAACTTGCTTCAAAAGAATTCTGTTCCCACTAAGTACATTGTATTTTAATTCTAAAGATGCCTACCCAAAATAGGATCATATTAAGCCCTGGCAAACCCAGCATAAACACCAAAATACAAGCTCAGGTCAGTAATGGTTGCTTGGTTTTGCCTCAATACAAAATTGTAGCAGGTAAATGTAAGCTGTAAAGCTAACGATGGGGAGGGGGTAACAACAGATGGCTGTGTCCTGCACCATTGCCCTCAGTGTTCCTCCCTTTCTTCAGCTGTTGCTTCCACAGAATCCACAAAGATGTGTGCTTTTTACACAACAGGGAAATGCAGTCTCCAACAAGCACCAAACAACCAGTTCATTGACCCAGTGACTTTCACTCATTGCTGGGCCTGGATCTAAACTGCACATCTGTACAATGGGAGTCATGATGCTGCAATGCTAATAGGGTTGTGGAGAGAGTTAAATGCACTCCTGGAAAACCTTCGCCAACTGGTGAGAATTATATTTTTATTATGCTAATTATCATGAATGTCCAGCATCCAGGCAGATCGGCTGCCTGCATGTGCTGTTTGCTCACGCCCACTCTCCATCTGTTTCCCAGAAGAACAGGGGAAGGAAAGCTCTGGAAAGGCAGCCACAGGCTGTGACTACAGAGTAGGTCATGAGACTAGAACAGTGTTGTCTGTCCTGTTTGGCCTGGTTTACAGATGGGCTCTGGTCAACCAAAAGGTGTGAACAGGGAATAGCCCTGGCCTTTGGGACTGTCCAGTCAAGCCAGGTAACTTGACTGGCACAGACTGAGTGGTAACCTGTCTGAAGGTCTCTGGGAAAATCATCAGTTCCTAGTCTACCAAGCTGTCCCTAAGTCCTGTAGCCCAGTGATGTGTAACTCACACAGACATTCACAACCCCCTCCTTTCCAGACAACTAGAGAAGTGAATTGGTCATGTGACCATGGAACCCACCAGCATTCCTTGGTATGAGGGTGGAATGAGCTCATAGACTGTGGGGGAGCCTGGGGAGAAAAGGGCCCGAGCCTCTTAAAGATGAAACACACCGTCTGCTGCATACACTCTGGATGCCATGTTTTCTGCAAACTCAACATTCATTAATACCAGGCGGTCTTACAGGACATCTCTTTTGAAAATATTCTTTCAGTCTCTGCTCTATCTGCCTTTCTACCCCAACATCCCAACCTTTTCTCCCTAGCCCAGGCATCTTCTCAGGCTGCCTAGACAGAATGAAGAAAACACATAAGATGGCCTTATGAACATCTGGAAAGCAGCTGTCCACCACCTGCATCTGATTCTAGGTGGAACTGGGGGGAAGGAGTTAACAATACTAATGAATAAGCCTAATTGATTACTAAGCTCTCTGAGCCTGGTGATAACACCCCCTTGGAATCCTGCCAATCCCTGAAACTTAGTTACAGAGCATCAGGGAATGCAGGACAGCTCGGCATTCCTGAACTAGAGAACCACAGGGGACTTGGGATCCTAAGAGTAATAAATGCTGAGGAATAGAAGTATTTAAAATATGTATCTCAAATGCATCTCTGAGGCTTCCCACGTGCCTGAGCAGGTTGAACCTCAGTATAAAGTTTGCCAGAACCCTTCTAACTTCACTGTGATAGCCATCCTCTACCACTCTTGGGGTGCAGCTGAATGGAGGACAAAGAGAGCGCAATCATTCTGCCTCTCTTTTCCTCATAGAATTGGAATTTCAGAAAATAAATACCAAAGGCAATAGTCAGGCATTCTGACTACAGAGTATATGTTCTATTGTAAGTAGAGATGGCTCTGGTAGTATTTTGAGAAAAGAAGGTGTTATGACACCATGAATTTTTTGACAAATATTCCTAAAAAGATTTAATTTGTATTTATGGGGGGCTGGGATGCCTATGGAGGGCAGAAAAGTGTGTAGGATCTCCTGGAGCTAGAGTTACAGGTAGTTGTGAACCATCCAAAGTGGATGCTGGGAAATTCAGGTCCTCTGAAAGAGCCACAACCGCTCATAAACACTGAGCCATCTCCTGAGCCCTCAGCAAACATTCCTGAGTGCCACTTATAATCTAGGACTGGGCTAGGTTTGGGCGATGTGCACTTTTTTCCCTCTAAAAGCTAATAGTATAGAAAGGAAACATGGATCTTTGTAAAGACTCAGTTGCTGTAAAACGGCTGATTAGATACTTTGAAAATACCCTTCTCTTCTCAAACAATTAGATCCTGACTAAAACACACTTTATATTGCATTAGTGAACTTGAAAGAAGACCAGTTGAAACCAACCATCCTACTACCCCCTAAAGGATGAGTTGGCCTGTGGGAGTGGAGAGTTCAAACAAAGGTATGGTAAAAATGCCCTAGGGACAGATCCTGATGGCGTAGTGCTGTGAGGATATTAATTCAGGAGCAGTAATAATATGGAGATATTAAACCTGAGATGCTTGCAAATCCCCGAAGGACAGTAACACAGCTCTGGTCAGGAGGAGACCCTGATTCCCAAAGCAAGTATAGACAGATGGTTCTGAGAAGGAAGTCCTAAATTTCATTTAGGACTTCAAGATTCCCAGGATTAGCAGCATGCAAAACTGAACTCACAACCAAAAGCCATCATGACTGAGAATCAGGTCATATAGGACCAGGGTCAAGCAGACCCCCTGCTGTCCCAAACACAAGGGCTAGAGAGCGGAAGTGCAGAGGATGCACAAGGCTTCCGGCCTCTCACCATCCCACGGAGAACAATTGGACCCAAGTGAAACTGGACTCACTGTGAATAGAACTGGATCACACTTATTGTTCTTCCTGTTTGCATAAGGCAGTAGTTGAGTGTGGAAATATTGTTTGTGATTATGTAGAATTAAAGCTCCAAACAGTTAAGGTAAAAGGCCACTTGTTCGAGGTGCTGCTGGAAACTGCCAGCTCCTTGGAAGTTGAGTTCCCACAGATGGATGCATGCATTGAGCAGGGAATGAGGCTGTAGATCTTCCAGCTGGGCGAATGGAAGTCAGGAGCCCCATTCTCTCACTTCTGGGTGACTAAGACAACCCGACTGTTACGATCTGAATTATAAACTATCCCCACAGGCTTGTGTGCTCTTGACTCACAGCTGATGGCCCTGTTTGAGAAGCTTCTGCAGCAAATGGATGGGTCTTGACGGTGATAGTCGGTCCCACCCTCACTTTTCAATTTGCTCAGATTTGAGGAACCTCTACTACATTCCCAACCATTAATCCCACCATGTCTTCCCCACCTACTGAAACTGTGAGCAACAAAAATTTACCTCCCTTAAAGTGCTTCTCTCATGTATACTGTGCATGTGCCCTTCGTATCATTGTACATCTACCCTGCCTATCTCTCTATCTTCAGCCATCATGTATATTATACATGGGCCCTTCATATTATCATTGTACATCTACCTTGCATATCACGCTACCTTCAGCCATCACAACAAATACCAGTTAATTTGACCACAAAGTCCCAGTGTGGAATTTACAGACATGGAATGTGGGATAGTGGAGAGTGAATTATTGGCAAAAATAAAGGGTAGATCACAAAATTGAGTACATTATGAGAAATACTATGACGAAGAAACCAAATGAAGTTCCGAAATGAAAACTATCACTGCTGAAAGACAGAACCTTGAACAGCCCAGAGGCCACATTGTACAGCAGAGTGTCCCTGAAGCTACAGACAGAATTCACCAACTAGAACTGAAGAAGGTATCAGAAGACACTTGGAGGATGGAGGAGAGGGTAACTCCAAGAGGTCAGGAGATGTAGAAATGGGAAGGTGTCTATCTAACGTCTAATCCGAGCTCTGAAGAGAAGAAACAGAATGGATGGAAGAGATGGAACCATGGGAGAATCAATGCCAAGTTTACCAGAACTGTTGAAAGGCATGAACCCACAGATCCAGGAAGGACTGCAAACTCCAAACAAGACAGACAAGAAGTGACTATCATCCAACACCTGAATGAAGCTGCAGAGCTATAAATAAAACTCTTAGGTATTACAACCGAAGTTCCCCTAATAATAAACTTTCTTAGTCCTAGTAAGCACAGAGCCATTGCCATCACTGCCCTGGCCTTGCTAGGGCTCTCTTTGAAGGTTCCTTGATCCATTTATCTGTTTCTTTACCTCCATATCCAAACCACATTCCCACTCTCCTCCTGCTCACACACAGCCACTTGGAAATGTGGCTCTTCTGTGAAGAGGCTTGAGAGTGAGTGCTGTCACTTAGTGTCATGTCACAGAGCCACCAATCACTATCTACTTCTATTTTTACTTCATTCTTAAGATCTATGTCACAAGGCAGCATTTGTTCAATCACAAAGCACGTTCTAATAGCAAGTCAAGAAACCAATTTGGTGAGACTCAGAAGATTTTGTAAACAGAACCAAGTGGCAAAAATAAAAAGTTACCATGCATAGAGGTGGATATTATTTCATAATACATTTGCTCTTATATGTGCTAATATACATGCATGTATATATATACAGTTTTGATTCAGATTGTAATAGCATATATGTTTCTTGCAAGGAGACAATCAGGAAACATTTGGAAACTGCTCTTCTATAAGTAGATGTACCAAGGAGACAATTGCTGGTATTCTCCATGCAGTAGTTTTAAGCAATGCAAGGTGAGACCCAAAGTTTGTTTGTTTGTTTGACTGGTTGGTTGGTTGGTTGGTTGGTTGGTTGGTTGGTTGGTTGGTTTGGTTTGGTTTGGTTTTTTGAGACAGGGTTTCTCTGTGTAGTCTTGGCTGTCCTGGAACTCAATCTATAGACCAGGCTGATCTTGAATTTGGAGATCTGCCTGTCTCTGCCTCCCAAGTATTATCACTGCCTAGCACAACCCAAAATTTAATATTGGATATGATATTTGTTTTGCTTATTAAAAGCGAGGGAGGGCACTTGTATGCTGGTAAGAAGAATGTACCAGGTTTGTATGGAGACATCCATGAAAATGGACATGAAGGCATAAAATTCAGATTTTTTTAAGGTGACTTAGACTAGTATTAGTGCAGGATATTCTGAGATGGGGAAGAGCACAGCTAGAGATAGATGTATGACAAAAACTATATAATCCATATTAATATCTACCTTGTTTATTATTATCATGTGTGTATGTGTTTACTCACATGTGCACATGGGCATGTGGGGGGGAGTAGGTGGGTGGGTAGATGGGTGTGTGCATGCACTAGAACATGTATACATGTGTGTGCACTCACCAGAGTCTATATGAATGTCAAAGGACGACTTTCCAGTCAGTTGTCCAGGGAACATCAAATTCAGGTCATCTGGCTTGTGCAGCAGGTGCCTGTTGAGCCATCTTGCCAGCCCATGCACAAGCCAGCTTAAAATATGAGGTTTTATAGCTTGAACAATGGACAGGCACTGAAGAATTTTAGTCTGGGATGTGATCTGAAACACTGTGCAGATTAGAGACACTTCTGGCAGCATCCGGGGAAGCATGAGCTGAGCAGTTATTAGTGTTGTCCACTCAAGCCAAAAGGCAGAAAGCAATATCCTGCAGGAAGATGAGGTGGTTAGGGCAGTCTGAGTTTGCAGTATGTGAGAGGCTGTAGTACTGGCCAAATCACTTATTACTTCTTACACACAATACCCATCAAAATGGGAGCAAAAATGGCGGAAGATTGGAGAGCCATCCTGTATCTTCTCTGAACTTTTTTTTCTCTCTACCATAAGAGATGCTGCATCCTGTCTCTCTGGGCTCTAGACTGGGGATGGTGGGCATCAGAGATTGGTCAACATTTGATGGACATATAAAATGAGTGGGAGAAAGGCTGAGGCATAGTTGTTACCACAGCAAATTCTAGCCCATCCTGTCTGAGTCAATATGCCTAAGGTTAACAACAGGCCATTCTTCTAAAAGCTATGCCCATCTGTAAATCTGTAAGCACTTGGGCTATGGTTCATTAGTAGTCTATTGTAGCAGAATTGTTAGAAGTTCTTATTAATAAAATCAAACCCAAGGCAGGTATTGGGGTGAATGCTGGAAGATCAGAGCAGAACAAGCCACAGTTTCCTCACCTTGCCAGTTCTTCAGCTGGTCTTGTTTCCTCAGACTGCAAGCTTCTGTGTCCTCATCCCAATGGCTCTCAGCTGAACTGCTGCTCCAAAGCCTAAAAGCTTAACCAGCCAAATGCTTCTAGTTTCTGGTCTTCACACCTTCTGTATCTTTCTACTTTCTGCTGTCACTCCCTGAAATTAAAGGCTGGGTTTCTGGGATTAAAGGCATGTGTCGCCATGCCTGGCTGTTTCTAATGTGGCCTTGAACTCAGAGGTCCAGAGGTATTTCTGTCTCTGGAATGCTAGGATTAAAGGCATGTGCTACCACTGCCTATCCTCATGTTTAATATTGTGGCCATCCTGTTCTCTGACCCCAGATAAGTTTATTAGCCTGTACAATATTTTGGGGAACACAATACCACAAGTCTATGACTTTTTATTAGTCTATGACTTTTTCGTGTGTGTGTGTGTGTGTGTGTGTGTGTGTGTGTGTGTGTGTGTGTGTGTGTGTGTGTGTGTGTGTGTGCGTGTGTGTTCATAAGGGTCAAACCCAGGTACTGGGGCCTCACGTATGCTAAGCAAATGTTCCATAGCTAACCTACATGTACATTCTTTGTCTTAAAAGAGAGAGAGAAAAAGAGAAAGAAGGGAGAGTAAGAGAGGAAAGGAGAGAGAGAGAGAGAGAGAGAGAGAGAAAGACAGAGAGAGAGAGAGAGAGAGAGAACCTATTAAGGATACCAGGTGATCAGGGCAGCAGCAGCCACAGAGGAAATCAGTGTCAGGGCAGCGATATGCATGATTGACTTTTGATAAATGGTTAGAGATGGGACTTGGTTAAGAGCATCCACAAATGTGAATTCACATCAGCAAATGTTGAAAAGGACCATTGATCCCAGGACAGGGAAGGGAAGAAGTGAGAGCTCAGGTCAGGTCAGCAATGGAGGAGGGAGAGGAGACCAGGAAACTCAGGGAAAAGTCTGTGAGCATGGCAGAAATGGAGGTCTCAGACGAGTCTCTGCATCTGACGTTTTCGGGTTCGGGTTTGCTCAACATCCTGTGGCATCATATGCTAGACTGCCATGAATGTGAACTTGTAAGATGGAGGGATGTGTGAGTGTCTGTGAGCATCATGTTTACCTCCTCTAAATCTTCAATGAGACTCAAATTAATGAGATTCCATTTTTTCTGTGGTAGACGAAGTGTTTGACTCTGCTCTGCCTGTGAATATATCATGGTTTGGAATAGTGAGGATTCCCATCCCCACCTAATAGCAGAGGAGTCTCAGGGGATGCTTGTTCCTCCCCAACCCCAAAACACAGTGGTTTTCTTGATTTGAGGAAAAATCAGAACCCTCCCAAGTAGCGAGTGTCATAAGGAGAGAGGACATCGGTGAAAGGAGGGGGCACAGGAGGAGAAATAATAAGCCTGTTTTTAAAAGCCTCCTAGGGAGCACAGGCCAGAGCTCTGCTGGAAAAACAAGTTTCTCAGGAAGAGAAAAGAATACCAGAGGAAACAAAAACTAATGCCTTGGAAGATTGGGTCCACATGTGTCTATAGGCAATACCACACATAATAACTGCTTTGTGTGTCCGTTCACTCATGCATGCATGCATTCATACATGCATTCACAAGCATGATTAAGAAACACATATGTCGAACATGCTACGCCCAGGAAGTGAGGACACATACACATGACCAACTTTCTCCATTTGGACTGCATAACAAAGCACCTTACAGTAAGCAAGTTACAAACAACAGGAAATTATTCTTTGCTTTTTAAGTTTTTGACTTGAAATCCCAAAGTCACGGTGTCTGTGGAATCGACCACTGGGAAGGGCTCACTCTCTGCTTCACAGATAGCTGCATCCTCACGTGGTGAGAATAACAAGCAAGCTCCCTGTGGGACTCTTTTATAGGGACACTAATCATGTGCATGAAGGATGTACCTTCTGGATCCAGTACCCTCACCAAGATTCCACCTCTTAATACTGATGCTTTGGGAACCACATTTTATCATATGAACTTCAGAAGGACATAAACATACAGATCACACCAGAAATTGATTATAGATGTCCTTTACAAAAAGCCCCTTAAAGACAGACTATTTTTCCATGCCTAGAATGTAGCAAATGGACCGTCAATATTAACTGAAATGACCATTCACTATAATTAGCACTCTAGTAACCTGAGTTGCCATAGGAACCTGGAGGAGGGCTTTCTTAGTAAGACTGCAACCCAGCAACATAAAGGGAGACTCAAAACATGAATAGAATTTCCAGGCTATAGCAGAGCAGGGTGAGCCAAGCACAGAGCTCTCAAGACTCAAGGAAATCTACATGGTAGGGGAGCAACTAGAATTCCACATCATTGGAGTGATTCTGTGAGGTCCAGAATCCCAACAATGGGAAGTTAGGGTTTTACCTGGTAGGCAATGAAGGCACCTTGAATGTGTCTGAAAGCAAAAACAGATTTTTCGCCTTTCAGAAAGAGTGCTCTAACTATAGCACGGAGGACAGATTAGAACCCGGGGGGAATCTAGGACAAGGGAACCAGTGGGAGTCCACTGAGGGAAGTAGCAGCTGTGGGAATGGCTAGGAGGATATATAGAAGAGAAGGATTTAGAATTGCGAAGCTGACGGTCCTTTGGTGCAACCTGAAGCAGTTATAACAGCCCTCAAAAATCTGCCTTGAGTGGGCAGTAATACATAAGTGACTTTTGCAAAGAGAGCATGTTCAGAGTGACAGGAGAAAACCATCACTTCAGAGCATTATGAACTAAGAGACAGAAGAAAATCAAACATGTGCTCAGTGGTCTGAAGACTATGGTTGAAATTCCCTGTGCCCATGATACATAATTTCCTTTATTATACCCAGAATGAGGGGAGAGAATGAAGGGACCATCTCTGGGGACTCAGGCTGGGTGGAGGTAGGAAGGAGGCAATGGGTCGCTCTAAATGATCGCTGCGTTTACAGTGACAGCTCAGGACTAAGGGGACCACTGGCTCCACGAAGGGGCAAGTCATGTTGGGATCACTCATCAGTGTCCCAGTAACGGCAGTGTCCAGCACATGTGGACACCAAATATTTCCTTCATGTACAGAGAGAGATCACAGAGAGTCTGGTGGGGGTGGACATATATGGAGAGAGCTTTCTTATCTGCTGTTAAGACTCTGATGTTGGGTAGAAGAGGTGGATTTAAATTTACAAACTGACAATAATTCAGCAACCTCTTGTTAAAAGAATGTAATTTCATTCCTCTATGATTAAAATCATATGACAACTCCTTTCCCTTGGCCTTTTTCTTCCCTTCTCTCCCTTTGGGGGTGGGAGAACCTGGGATTCTAATACTCAAAAGCTTATGTTATCCATCACCAGAGGGAAGACACAGCAGTCCACACACCCTCTTCTGATCCTTACTGGAGGCTGCTGGAGACCACAGAGGCTGCTCATAACCGTCCGTGACATGCGTCCTTCTCAATTCTCTATCATCACTTTGTTGACTATCCATTGTCTTTGGCTCACCCTAACCAAGCAGATCTTTCAGAACCCAACTGTGGCATCAGTTGAGAAAACCCATCAGGTTAAGAGTCTCTGCCTTGTTGCTCTTACCCTCAGGGAAGAGTTGGAGTGAGTACCCTGGGAAAAACATGCCAGTGCCCTTACTTGGAAATGGGGTCTGTCCACATGTAAACAACTTAATATGAAATCTTTAGTGTGCTCTTATAAAAAGAAAGATATGCCATGAGAAGACAGAGAACACTGGCAGAGTTAGGAATTGATGGTTGTGATATATTGGCAGGCCAAGGAATGCCAGGGACCAGTCACCCCCATGAAAGCCAGAAAGAGGCCAGGAAGGACTCTACCAAAACTTTCATGAGATTGTGGTACTGGTGACACTCCCAGTATATACTGCTAGCCCCCAAACCCATGAGGAAATACTTTCTCGCTTTACAAAACCACACAATTTGTCCCAGTGTGTTATAGCACACCTTGGAAACCTGCACATCCTTCTTTTAAATTATAATATAATTACATATATCCTCCCTTCTCTTTCTCCTTCAAACCACTCCTCTGCCCCCACCCCTGCCTCTCAGATCCATGGTCTCTTTTTGTTTCATTGTTACTATTATATATATATATAAACACATAAGTATAGAAATACAGCCTGCTGAATCCATTTAGTGTCGCTTATGTATATATGATTTCTGCCTGACCACTGGTATTGGATCACCTATTGGGGGCTCATCCATGGGGAAGACAAATACTCTGACACAGTATTCCTTAGTCGCCTATAGTTTTGGTCTAGGAGTGGGGCCCCCTTAGAGTTCTCTAATGTTAGTGAATCTATTGGTGTTAGCCTTGTTCCTGTCCTGTGTAGGCAACCATATTGTTCAGATACTGTGGGTGTGGCTTCCCTGTGATTTCTAGGAGACAATCTCACAGCAGTTTTTCTGATCTTCTGTTCTCACAGTCTTTCCACCCTCTCTTCCTTGATGCTTCTGAGGCTTGGGGTTGTATGTATTTGTGTTGTAGATGTGTCCACATCCTTGACTTCTTCACCATGTTCCATCAGCAACATACATTGTTCCCCATTTGGAACTGATAACAACTACCAGAACTTCCCTTGTATGTCACACACATGTCACATCATGATGTCACTGGTGGTCATGGTCTGGACTAGGCATTATATTTCAGTCAAAGAATTGAAGATGCGCTTACAAATAGCCATCTGGTAGGGAATTTTATTCAAACGCAGAGCAAAAGTAATGGTTAAATATACTGCAGGGGCATGGCAAACGGAGCAAGGCAGCTCTAGAAAACCAGGTTACTGTCTGGGGCTTGCCTTGATGAGTCTAGGAGTAGGAAGAGTTGGTTGCTAAAGCACGAGGCATGAGTTATTTCTTATTTTAATTGTATACTGCATGTCTTTTCCTGTGATGCGCCTGACTTTAATCATATGCATGCCCAATCATGCATCTCCGTAAGGTGATAAATAAGTGATTTTCACTGAAAGTTAACACAGAGGGCACAGTTTAGCTTGCTACAAATGTACCTTAAACCAGTCCAGGCTGACTGACCCACTGCCCCCTGGTTCTGGGTGCTGTCCCAAGATATATTTGACCACAAACCGGAAGTTACTAGAGCTTGCTAAGGAATTATTAGTGGCACTGTGACCAGTTGCTTTGTTTGAAGAGGGTTGTACTTGCAGCTTGATGCAAGTGGGAAGGCTTGGATTTCCATGTATGTTTTGAGGAAAGGCGTGCATGTGTAGCTCAAGCCAAGCAGAGCTCTGGGTTGCTACTCTGCCCCTAAGCTTTTCTGTCTCAATGCCAGGCCCGTCCTTCCCAGCTCTGGTTCCATCTTTCTGTTGGTCAATCTTTACTTGCTATGGATTTCCTGTGGCGGGATTTCATTGAAGTTGGGCTTCATCTGCATTAGTCCCCAATGTATCCTAACTCCCTTTTTACTAGACCTTGGCTTCTGCTGGGGTGGTGGTGAGTGACTTGTTTACCTTAGCTCCTTCTCTCTAAGCCAAAACCACCTGTCACTTTTACTCTTGTCTAGAGGATATCTCAGCCTACCTGTTTCAATTCCCACTCTTTTTTGACCCACTTCACCATCTGGGGAACCATCTGGAGGGATGGACCCTCTTCCTCCCAGACTGCTTCTCTTTTAGCAGGGAACCTCTGGAGGTATTGCCTTGACCTGTGAGAATATGGCTCTGGCAGAGTTTCAAGTTCTCCCTGTCAGGGTGATGGAGAAGGGTTTTTGAGTTGCCAGCTCCTCTCAAATCACCCTGACCTACATAAATGTGTGGCTGACCCAGTAGAGCATCACTGGTTCCATTTGATTTAGTCTTTGACAAATGCTGTGGTACCAGTGTATAGACTAGATGGTCTTTTGTTTCATGCTGTGAAGCATACACCTGCCAACCAGTAAGCCCAATACGTATGTCTGTATGGTCCTTAAGCAAATAACGGTTTTTGTATTTGTAAGAGCTTGAAAAAGCAGGAAGAGGAAGAAGGGGAGAGGGAGGACAAGGAGCAGAAGAAGGAGGAAAAGGGCCACACACACCATACATGACAGATAAAGCCTAAGCTGTTTTCTGCCTTTATAGAAAGAGTAACAAAAGAACTCCTGTATAAAGTTCATAAAATACTTGGGGTGTCTTTATTGTACCCAGGAATCCATTCAAAGCAAGTCATTTTAAGCATATTACCCTTTGTCTCCAGAAGGACTAAAATACTCATTGTATCTATCCTACGATTCTGAAGGCTCCTAGATTAAGAAAGTAATGTTGCTTTTGGGCTCAAAAAGTCCTACATAATTAGCATTTTGGGGGTGACCCCTCAGTACACACTGCCGACCAGTGTTCAACTCATTTCACCCACTCAGCATCAAGGACAGGGATGGACAACCTTTCAAGAGTCTGCCCAATAAGCCTCTGAGCCCGCTGGAGGAAGGACTAGGGAAGCCGTCCCAGAGAGATGGGCCACTAGTGTTCTTCAGCCCTGAACCCAGCTTAGGAAAAATGGCTTCACTACATACATGTTGCTGTGTATCACCCCAATCCTCTTACCACTTCAAATCACCCTGGCACATTTAGATACACACACTAACAATGGCCAGTCCCCAAGAAGGTACCAGCAGCCTTGTGTGAAACACAGAAGCCAGACATGACAGCAACAAAGGATGGCCTCAAACTGTCACTCAATGATCCCAAATGCCTCACAAAGAAAGGATGCATAAGTCAGGAGGAAAAGATCCAAAGCTAATTTTTTTCCAGTTTCAGCTCTGTCATAGTTTTATGGGGGCAGTGTATAAGTACATAAAAATGTAATTCATACTGAAAACATAGCACCCCAATGGGAGCTCCATGGCTTCAGAATGGCCATTTTAGTTGTTCATTGAGATACTTAGTTTGGGGATGGACAAACAGTTCAGTGGCTACCTTAATCTAGCTGTGTGATATTTTTATTTGTGAGTTATTCACAATAGAGTGATTTTATATTTAAAAGCATAATTCTGAAGCACAAAGGGAAAAAGAAAAAATAAAGGACCATGTCCTGTTTGTCTTATAGAATAAGATGCCAACATTCAGAGCAACCCAAAGGGAGCCATTCTGCCTCAGTTTCTGCACCTCATGTCAGGTCTCCACTGCACACAACCCTGCACCGAGGCTGCTCCTTCCCCAAACCTCAGGCTTTTGCTAGTTTCTTTTTGTGCTCTCCATGGTCCTGTGCTAATCTTTTTGTCTACAGCAACACAGCAAAGACAGGGATGGCTGCCAGATGTTGTAACATGAAGGGCAGCAGCAAATGAGACACCTATCAGATTATAGCCTGTTTGTTATCCATCCTGTTCTGGCAGCTTCTGTGGCTGCTATGCTCCAGCGGTCCTTTGGTGACTTAAGCTGTCTTTTGATCTATATCATTTGACACCATAGCCTCTACTCCAGGTACACAAGCTTGACATTGATGGTGCTTCCTCAGAGCACTGACCGTCCCATTCTAGGGCCCTTCCTAAGAGCGTGTGCTTGAGCAGAGCCAGAGGCCGGGTCTTGGCGGATGTAGCCACTGCCTGGCACCCACGTTAGGGGAAGGATCAGCTGCCTCCCTCACTGCTCTTTTGGGGTGGGGCTGTGATAATCAGTCCCCACATTTGGAAACTGCCTGCTTGCTTGCCCACCTTCCCCAGTCTCTGTTAGACTGGCACACGAGGGGCTATCCTAGCTGTAGCTCCTAAACTCCCTCGGTGAAGCCTGAGATACAGGCATGTCAATTTGTGCCTCTGGCAGACCTGGGCAGACTTTCCCAGGGTCTTTAAAACTATACTAGGAGACATCACAATGGTCTTCTAGGAACTCTAGACCCAGAGGCCTCATGTTAAAATGTGAAAGATAGCTAGATGTGTATGGTTACCCGTGGGAGGAATTCTTTGAACACTTAATAGCTCCTCTGATGGGTATCTTTGGAGAATCCATTTCACACCAGGCATTGTACTAGGCTTTTGGAATGCAGAGGTGTGCAAGAGACAGCCTTTGGCCTCCAGAACCTCAGAGAGTAGTGTGAAAGCTGAAATGATGAGGACTCTGCTGGAGACTCGTAAAACACTGCCAACTTGGGAATGTTCCCAGATCTTCTGAGTCCCTTTCCCTGTCCAGCACAGGGTATCATATCTCCCTTATCTTTCAGCAGTTGGGTATGCGCTGTGGACTACTGTCCTCCCAGTATGCCACAGCCATTGCCTTCTTGAACTGCCAGTAGCTCTGCTTACCTACAGGAGACCTGCACATTAGGCCTGTCCTAGGGGTCTTGGGGTGGGTACATGAGGTTCTGCAAGGGTTTATAGACAGTTAACACTTAAGTCTGCAGGTTTCTCAGTGGTGTAGCTGCCCGCATTCCAATACCATAAAAATGCATAGATTGGTTCACCAAGCTACACTTGGGGGCAATGGTTTTCTTTGTTCCTGACATTGGTGCCCTATCTGGAGTGGAAACATTTATTCATGTTTCCTCATGAAATACCTGTGCAACAAACAGCATGTACATTTGACTTGATTTGGCAGATTAAATATGAGTAGAAATATAGCATGTGACTTACAGGTGAAAGTCTTCAAGAAAGAATATATGTTTATGTGTTTCCTTATCTTTTTTGTTTCTGCTTTGGGAAGTGGGAAAGAACATATAGACATGGACCACCCATCAGTCTCCATCCCAGAGCGACTTCAGTGAGTATAATCCCTGGCAACTCACATGAGATAGACTTCCACAATGTCAAACCACTAATACTTAGGGGATATTTGTTACAACACTACACCCCGGCATATCTTGAATGCTAGGCATTGGCTCCAGTAAATGAAGCTTTGCTACATATTTGTACCCCAAGAATTTATACATCAGAACCACAATGTTACTGGAAGAGAGATACATGGAGTGTGTCAGGGAATCTTTGGAGCCAGCCCAATGGCAACCCCCACAGTGCATCAACCCTCTTCTGTGCCTTGTCACTTGTGAATTCCCCACTCAGGTCATTAGTAAACCTCACTTACAGCATCCTCCAGGAGACATTGTCAGAATTCAGCACACCTGGCCCCCTGAGCTCCTGTCCATCATACACCTCACCACACTGCTTAGTTTTCAAAAGACAGTAAGTAGACAATGACTATGACTGATTGACTAAAGGAGTGAATGAATGAGTGAATGAATGAATATGTCTACTGTCTTTGCACACCATGTCATCATGTGGGTGACAGCAAGTCCTTTCAGTAAAACATGGGGAGGTGGAAGGATGCCACTGATGTGCCTTGTGATGGGCATGGCTTCTCTGCAGGAGCCTGGTAATTAGATGAGTCCTGGAGCAGGTGTCCCAGACCTCGGCAGCACCATCTGCTCTCTTCCTTCCTAGCTATGTGGTCTCAAGTAAGTCATTTAACCTCTCAGTCCCAGTTGTTGGGCTGGTTGCAATGAGATAATGATTATAGTTCATAGACTGCCCTCAATGGAAAGGACTCATGGGTACTTTCCAGCTTATTGTACTCTGACTCAGCTAGCCAATGGTGGTACTGGGAATAAAGAAATAGAGCCCAAATCTCCTAAAGCTTAGCTTGGAGTTTTAATACTACAGGCAAAAGAAATATGAAGATCAGCACTATTGTGTATATAATTTTTAATAAAAACATTAAAGAAATGGTGTCTTGTATTGCTCCATGTTTTCATGCAGTTTAATCCCCTCTTTCCTGTTAGAATATGGAAAGGAGATGAGGAGGGCTATCAGCAGGCCACCCAGACTACACACTTTCCTGCTTTATTCACTGGTTAAAGTCCTGGTAAGGGCTAAAGCCTGGTTACATTTCTGGCATGGTTAAAGTCCTGGTAAGGGCTAAAGCCTGGTTACATTTCTGGCAAGCAACTTACCTCTGGGCAGCTATTTTCAAGGCTATATAACTCTCATTTTTTAAAGCTTAAAATGATTGGGTAAGCATATTGGTATTCCCTAGGGCAATTTCCTATCCTGTATCATGTAAGTACTTTGGCATAAATAACTCCATGCTAAAATGGGAGAGTTGATTGGAATTTAAATATCATTTACATAAAATGGACATATTGCCTTGAGTACCAATTAACAAAGAACCAAAAGTTCCTCTATAACAATGTAAAATAGCCATCTTTGGGTGGGTGGCCTGAGGTAGACAGCCTTAGAAGCATGAGATTTGCATACATGTAGAATAGTGTAAGGCAGTCTAGTACATAACATATCACAGAATTTGTAACCAGGTACTGTTCATCCTACAGCCATGTAACCAATGTGCATACGTGTTTTCCAGCATCCATGGGTTCCCTCCTCAATCTTAAGACATCAATAACCACACAGAAGGCCATAATCATGAGTAGTACAGAAATTCAGTCTTTACCTACTTCTCTGCTCTACATCATTTCCCAGAAGCTTCGAGGCTAGTCATATGTTTCACCTTCTACTCCTTCTGCCAGACATGCCCACTCAAAAGCTTAGCGAGCAAACTTGTCTGCTACTCAACCTCTTCATTACTTCCACTGATTCTCTCTGCACTCTAGTTGATCTACCCTCTATAGTGATGTATAGCCTGTCTGCATGTCATAGCATTTCATTTTATCAGTTCACACAGTTTAAATAAACTAAGTTAAAAACACAAAGCAAGCAATTAACATTATTAGACTCTAACCTCCATGTCTCTTTTTATCAAATTTTCCACACCCATAAGGGGAAATAAATATTATATGTATATACTATTAATATGTTTATTTAATATATTGCCTTCTATATGTGTATATGTTGTGTTAATTTACCATAACAACTGGTGTGTATTTTTCAGCATCCTGTATACATTTCTCATTTTGCAACATTTAATTTTAGCTATAATAATACTGATACATTATGCAATTAAGAATCTATAAATAGGGGCTGGAGAGATGGATCAACACTTAAGAGTACTGGCTGCTCTTCCAAAGGACATGAGTTCAATTCCCAGCACTCACAAGGCTACTCACAACTGTCTGTAATTCCAGTTCCAAGGAATGATGACCTCTTCTGGCTGCTGTGGGCACTGCACACACAGTACACATTCATGCATGTAAGTACAACACCATACAAATAAGATAATATTTTTAAGAATCTATAAATGTTATTCACATCTGAGCTGTGGAACACATTATGATTGTTCTGACAAGCCTCACACTTTGGTTATCCCAAAATCTCTATGTTAAATCCTAATTTCCATTGTAATGATAGTAGAAGTTAGGGCCTATAAAAGGTGATCATGTTATGAGTACCAAGCCCTTACCAGTGTTCTAATAAAAGAGACCTCAGAGAATAGTCATTCTTCCTGTCATGTGAGTACAGAGCAAAAAGATAGCCACCTATGAGCCAGGAGCTAGACCCTCACCAGACACAGCATCTGCTGCTACCCTTATGCTGGACTTCTCAGGTTCCACAACTCTGTGGAATAAACTTCTAATGTTTATAAACCACCCCATCTCTAACAGTTTTTATAGCAACCCAGATGGATTAAAATAATTATTTTTGATTTTAAGTATAATTGTTTTCCTTCCCTGAAGTCAGCAACTGTTTATTCTGTTTGACTTCCTAGGTAATATCATTAACTTCACTTCAAGCTCTTTTATTAGTTGTCTAAATTCTCTCATCAGGCATTCTATCAATTTTAGCTTGAAGATACTCCTCCTGGAGTCTTCTGGTGTGCTCTAGTTTGACCTATAACCCCCACTGCTGGTACTGTTATCATCTCCAGATTTCCCCTCAGCACTGTTGCAGACAACTAAATGTGCCCTGCCACCAAGATTCTTGCTTTGGAGTCCTAATTCCCACAGCATTGTGGTAAAGAAGTGGGAACTTTAGGGAGGCTCTATCCTCATGAATGCAATTAGTGGCCCTATGGAAGAGTCCCCAAAGTCCAATCTTCCCTTTTATTACAGGTTGACACAGCAAGAAAGCGGTATTTATAAATAAAAAAGCAAGCCCTCACCAGACACCGGATGTACGGGTGTTTTGTTCCTGTACTTCCCAGCTGACAGGGCTATGAGAAACAAATACTGTTTATTACAAGAACCTAGTTTCATCACAGTCAAGAGCAGAGAGAAATTAATGTGTGCCTTCTTGCTGCTCAGGTCCATTTCTCGTCCTTCATACAATCCAGGATCCAAGCCTGGTGACTCTAGATTTGTGTCATGATAGCAATTAAAACTAACCATCACAGTCATAGAAAGACTTGAACATACTTCTGTGGCATTTCAAATGGTTTCAGAAGGAAGTGGAGGAGAATCCATGTGGCCAACCCATTGCTTACCTACACACTGCTCTATAATGGAGGTGAATGCCCCTTCAAGCAATGTTGTAAGAGACATACAGTTCCCATAGGAAAGTCTCCAAATGACACACCAAACTCCCACCACCTGCCAGCACACTCAGTGCTAAGGAAAATGTAGATACTTCTCCCCACATTCAATGCAGGCTCCTTTCAAGTCCAGAGAAGATACTCAGCCATTCTAAGTCCAAACCCTCCCTCTTCTCTGCAGAAGGGTGATGAACAGTAAGACCGTATGTCATCCCTAGGGAAGGTACCTACTCTTATCCATGGTACATGATCTTGCCTTTGGGATCCAGACAAGACAGCCCTAATAGTCTGTATGTCTTTTCTCTAGTAGTCAGTTGTCCAATCTCCAGGCATACCAGATGGGCAACAAGATTCTTGTCCAGGTGATACTAAGCCAATACTATGCTAGACCATGTGCATGGTCATTAAAAAAAATACCCGGATAAAATATGAAACTATTCCTTCTATCTTTGCCTAATACCTCAGAAATCTGTGTTAAAGAAAACATTTTCACTTCACCTCTGTCCTGAATATATATATTTGTCAACTTGACACCAGGCAGAGTCATCTGGGGAGAAGGAACTTTAATTGAGAGAAAAATGCCTCCATTAGACTGGCCTGTGAGCAAATCTTTGGGACCTTTTCTTGATTGATGGCTGATGTGCAGAGTCCACTGCCACTGAGGGCAATGTCACTCCCAGGAAGGTAGTCCTGGGTTGTACAAGAAAGCAGGCTGAGTAAGCCAGAATGAATATGACAGCAAACATCTCCATGGCCTCTGCCTCAGTTTCTGCCTCAGGTTTCTGCCTTGTCTTCCCCTTACGATGAGCAGTGGCTATCTACACCCCACAGAACAGAGTTCTACCAGTTCCAAGCTCCTGGTCTTCAGCCTAGTATCGGGAAATCCAGCCTAAGCCGCTACTCGATAGTTTTACTCTCTTGGGTTTCCAACGTTCTTTGCACAGATACACAATAAAGGTTAAATCACATGAAATTGCTGACACTCCATTTCCCCTACAAGTCGTTCGATTTGATGTAAGAGTAAGAAGAGGACCTAGAGTCAGTAGGCTGGTTCTGAAACCTGGCTGTCCTGCTCAGTGACAGTTAAGCTTTACCAAATAATTGAATGTCACTCTGGCCTCAAGTTTTCAAAAGAAACGGGATTAGCATGAATATTATATAGATGAGATATAAGAACAACGGAAACTGTCACCATTGGTACATGGCCACCAAGTGTCTGAAAAGTTGTATATGTATCGCTTTGCTTCATCTCAAGAACTCTGTGAGATAGACATGGAAAACCAAGATATTGTTGAATTTCAAAAGAGAAAACTAATACTCATAGATCCAGATATTTTATAGAAGAGCATGTAGCAGAAGTCAGAATTATAAGCCAGATCTCTCTTCTTGGTCTAGTAATGCATCCCTTTGTTTCTCATATCACCCTGTTTTCTGGATGTGTGAGCACTGCAGACAGGACACTGCTAACTAAGCTGCAGGAGTTCTAATCAGTAAAGCACAGAGCCCTATAATGGCATTCTCAAGAATTCATTGTTATGCTACAAGAACTGTCCATTTATCTAGTGAATAACTCGCATTTTCATTCAGTTACTCTCATAGACACTTCTGGAGGCCTGCCAAGACAGTGCAGCAGATGGGGCACCTGTCATCAAGCCTGATGACCTCAGTTCGACCCTAGGATCCACACGGTTGAAGGAAAGAACTGACTCTCACAGACACACACGCATACACACACACAATTATGATCATCAATACACATAAATATAGTATATAAATGTAATGGATGCTTTGCAAGTGTGGAAGTTAGAGTTCAAAGTGGTTTGGTAAGTTACTGATCTGACACATAATGACACCTACCCTAGTAGTAATCACTTTAAAAATTAACTTCTGCTACATAAATGATAGATGGGTTCAAAATTAGATGTGTGGTGTTTGCTTTTAATTTTCAACTTAATTGGACTTCAGGTCACTGTAAGGCCCTAAGCCACTCGAGTGGCCAGGTCCCTCCTTGAGGACCTCTAACCACCAGGTTCTGCCCACAAGATACTCTTAACTGTTCTAACTGCTGGACCCTGCCCCCACCCTGCAGAGCAAAAAGCCCAATCTCTAGTGTAGTTAGAGTTTTCCTGCCTGGCCCACAGTCAGGACAAATCTCTGTCACCCGCCAGGCCCATAGACACTCAGAACCAACCAAGTAAACACACAGAAACTTACATTGTTTAGAAACTGTATGGCCGTGGCAGGCTTCTTGTTATCTACTTCTTCTATCTTAAATTAACCCATTTCAATTCAACTATACTTTGCCACATGACTTGTGGCTTACCATTGTCTTTACATGTTGCTTCTCATGGCAGTGGCTGGCAGTCCCACTCCCCCCCTTCCACTTCCCAGAATTCTCCTCCTCCTTGTCCCGCCTACCCTATCCTTCCTGCCTGGCTACTGGCCAATCAGCACTTTATTTTACCCAATTAGAGCAACACATTTGACATACAGAACATCCCACAGCACTGTAGACATGAAATCCCACCAATCTCCACCCTGGAAAGTTCCACCCCCTTCCCATCTATCCTTTTCAGTTTGCTGCTGTTTCTTACTTAAGCAGAGGCAGCCACCCTCCTGGTTTTTTCCTCCAAATAAATCTCTTGTATAAGGTTTGTTGTGCAGTGTGACTTTGTAGTATTCCATGGCTTCCAGCTGTCAGGATACCTTTCCATCCGAGCTGCAATGCTTACAGTCACTTCCTGGGCTGGTGGGGTGCACAGCTGGGTGTGTTAGGGTGTTTTCAGAGAAGATGAGCTGATGTGGGAAGACCTACCCTGTGTGTGGTAGAAACAGTCCATGGGCTACAGGCCTAGGTGCAGTAAAAGAGTGGAAAGAGAACATCAGCCAGGGGCCCTGAAACATCCCATTCTCTCTGCTTCTGCCCACCAAGAAGTAAAGACAGAATCTGCCACAGGCTTTCATTGCCTCAATGCTCTGCCAAAGTGTATGGTGGGAAAAACCCTGGGAAGAACATTCTGACATTGTGAGGTAAGATAAACACTCCCCCTCTTGTTACTTCTGTAGATGGTAGAAATGTAACCAATTCAACATGAAAACATGGAAGTATGACTTATTTGCATAGTCTCTGAAGACCATGTGATATAATTTAATGGTGAAGAATTCAGATCTGTAGTTTCCCAGATTTCAGCTCTACAATCTTGAGTTTGGGATCCTTAAAAATTCTTGCCTTGTATCTTCCTCTGTAAAACACAAGAGGTCTCATTCTTTCGGAAACATCGTAGAGTCTGTAATTTAGAGGATCTCACTAGACAGTCAATGGCACTTAGCTGTATAGCTGGGAGTCACTCTAGAGCAGCCTGGGCCCTTTGGAAGGGTGTGTGTCTGGTTCTGACTCCAGCAGCTGTTCCCAGAACACTAAAATCAACTGGGGTGGGGCACAGTCAGAACTGATCAGTGTCAAAGGCCGAGGAGGATGGGGCTGCTTGGAAAGGATGGTGAGTAAGCTCTCCATCCCTACAGAGGCACCAGATGAGATTGATCGTAGACATCTAAGAAAGAGACTCTCTGGTGGGTATTCCTAACAGCTTGACTCTCTGGAAATGGTTCATTTCTAAAGAACTGTGTATCCCTGTGCTGGGAATATGGTTCTGCGTGGAGAATCCCTCCACATGTCATCCCAGCAGATATAGACACCAGCTTCAGAGGGCATCATTTCATAATATTGTAGAGCAAATGACCTCCTATTGGGCTTTACTGGAGCAAGAGGGTGTATCAATGCCAGCAGGACTGGATTAGCAAGTTCTCTTAGCACTAAAGTTCTTTTCTGGATCCCAAGCCCATGAAGATGTTTTCTGAAGAGACAATTCCAGAGTCTTCCAGAATGTTCAATGGTGATGATACATCTTGTTTTGTTCTTTCAGTTTGTACAAATTTCAGAGATATGTACTGAGTACCTGGACTGGTCTCCTTTTTTTTTTCCTAGCATCTTCTTGATTTGTTTATGTAAGCTTACTCAGCAGCAGACCAATCGCTATCTGATTCCACCCTCCCTTTTATCTTTCTTCCTCCTGTTTCTTGATTGAGCTGCTCACATGGCCTGGCATCACAGACATGGCCTTGTCATCCATGTTTGGTAACTGGTCTTTTTGCTGTTTTTATCTACAATTGTGTGACTCTACACGGATGTCTGCAAGCCCACAGGCAAGGCGTTGTGGGCAGTCACTGTGCCGGCTGGGGAAATAAATGCCATGTCCTGAAGGCTTTGGGGCAGGGAACCAAATAAAATTTTAATCCCCTGTTGTGGCTCTGGTGATTGAAAGGGAAGTTGCCTCGCTCCTGCCTAGTGGCAGAGCTGAGGAAGTATTGTCTTCTGGTATAGCTGTGTTTCCGAAAATCGTAATCCTGGGAGAGAGTGGGTGGTATTAACACAGAAGTTTTGATGACACTCTAACATAATAATTAGACTCTCTTAGACAAGATTATCTCAAGCCTAGATGGCTTTAATTTTCTTCTAATTCCCTGTGCTGTTTACTGTGTTTTATGAGAGGTCGATGAACACTTGTATTTTCCCTTTAGGATCTGTCAGTCCCCTGGCTGCTAAATGTACTTGTTCTCAGTTTTGTTCAGAAGCTCAAACCAGAAAAATCAGCTATCCAGCTTATTTGCAGCCCTTCTAATCATGTTTGATGCTGATCATAATAAATCAAAAGCACTGTGAGATCCTGAAATGTTCTATGAATCAACCAAGAGAGAGAAAGCACATTCTGACCCATTTTCATGACAATATCAAGGCTTTGGGGTTCTTTTATTAAATGCACACCTACTATGTGCAAGGTATGTTGTGTGACCTAGGGAATTGACACAAATAACACATTCAAGAAAACTGATTGAATTGTATGATAGAAATAAGTATTATTGATTAAAACTTAAAGAGGAAGGCCATTTCCTATGTAGAGATCAGCAATGTGGGATTTCAAGATCTCAGTAAAAACTGGGATTGGATGGGGGAGACAGAGGAAAGCTCCAGGAAGAGAAGAGAACTGACTGAGTCCCGAGGACAGAGCACTGGCATTGAATGTGCAGGAAAAGAGCAGAATATCTGTGGAGAGAAGAGCCAACATGAGGCCAGCAAAGGTGTAGGAGCATGTGAAGGATATGAATGTTAAGTAAACATGGCTGAAAGTGACGGGTTGGGAATCATAAACAGCCTGTGTGGTGGCTTTATCCTATTAGCTATTGGAGTTCCTGGAGGGTTTGAGTTGATCAAATAAGTCACTCTTCCAAAAGGTTAATCCAAATAAAGGTATCAGGAACAGAATGGTCAAACGTTGTGACCACCATCCAGAGAAGATGAATTTACTTTCTTTTAAAATCAGATTATGTATCAATAGCCAGTTACCAAAATACTGGAAATGCATATAGCACCTATCTCCTGATACTCTGGATAAAGAAAAACTTGCTATAATTGGTGAAGTGTAGTGTAGTGAAAGGTTACATGTCCTGCAAGGTGACATCTTCTACCAAGCAGGAGACGTGAGTTTAAGCATCACAATGAATTATGCTCCAAGCTACAAACATGGCCACCTTTCACATTCTCTGCTTTACTTTAAACGATTATTTGATTGTCCACTCTGAAAAGGTGACATTTCATTAAGCAGAAGGCACCTAACACACTCAGTAGGCAGATGAACCCAAGAAAGAGCCCCGTTAGCATCGACAATTGCATCCTGCCCAGCTCAAAGATATAAGGAGTACAGATGCAACTGTCGCCAGTTTAACTCTTGGATTTCTGAGTCTGGTCCATACGCTGAGCTTAGAACAATAAAATGATTTTAAATAAATGTACTATGTGACTGAATAATAACGCAACTATAATAGCAGAAATATTATTTAAAATAGTCACATTACACACACATACACACATACTCTCTCTCTCTCTCTCTCTCTCTCTCTCTCTCTCTCTCTCTCTCACACACACACACACACACACACACACACACACACACACACACACAGGTGCTCTTGTCGAAGTGGGCAATCTGTGGGAGCTAGAGGTGTCTTTCTGATTTGTTTCTTCGCATTAATTTTGGAGGCAGAAATTATCTCTGAACCTGAAGTTGGCCGTTTAGGCTAGACTGGCTAGGCAGCCAGCCCTTGGGATACTCTTGCCTCCACGCTCTCCCTGCATCTCCAGCTCCCTTCCACCCAGAACTAAGGTTGCAGATGTGCACTGCTGTGTCTTCCTGGCTTTTCTATGGGTGCTGGGGATCTGAACTCAGGACCTCATGTTTGTATATCACACGTAACCCACTGAGCCATCTCCATCTAGGCATATTTGTTGCATTTGATTAGCACTTCTTGGGGGTACTTCTCCCTTCCTTTGTGTTCTTTTCCTGCTCAGTATGTCTCCTTCTCTGCCAGAACAATTTTCAACAGTAGGCCCTGAGGTACCAGCTCCTATTTTTTAGTAAGATCCCCAACTAACTGGTTAATCTCCTGCTCTCTCATTTCTTTCTCCTTTAATGACGATAGGCTGTAACTGTCTCTAGAGACATCCTACCAACATTTATATTCCTTCCAAATTAGAAGAGTAGGCATCTCTCCAGATCATAAAGAATACATTTATTTTAAGGTACAGTGGAGAGAACACACAGAAATTAAAGTGTGTTTAATGAGAGCCTCTGTAGCTTTTAGAAATTCTAGCTTTGTGCTGATGCTAGTAGCTCTGCATTCTAGCCACATTTCAATCTCCATGGCCTTGGCATTAGGTCATAGGACAAGTTGGGAGTTATCAGCTCCAAGGCGGGAAAATAAAAATTCACACTTTATCTCTAGCTATGAATATTTCATTTTGGAGAATTGTTGTTTTAGGTTTGGTTGGTCGGTTGGCTGTTGTTTGTTTTCCAGAATCTTTATAGCCCGGGCTGGCCTTGAACTCCCCCAGTCTTTCTACAGACACCTCCCAAGAGATTGCAGGCAAGCTCCACCGCTAAGCCATCTGGCTATGACTTCTATATGCCTCGTGTGCTTTCTTCACTCCTCTACTTTCTTTCTACTTCTTTTCCTAACTCTCTCTCTCCTGCTTTCTCCTCCTCTCCCCTCATCACCCTCTCCTTTCTCCCTCCACCCTTTTTCCCCTTTAATCTGAGCATCACTGGCTCTTTGCCTTTCTACTGTCTTTAGACTCTTGGCTCTTTTTCTGCACCTGCTGGTCACAAGCTCTGATTTTAGAGTTTCTGATCAAGAACCCCCATGTGTAAGGATTATGAAACCCCCAGTCCTTAGTCTGAATAAACAAAATGCATTCTCCTAGGCACAAGTGTCCGATGCATACATTCAAATGGGGAGCTCTAGAGACCTGTCTGATTAAGTGCCAGGTGCTATGAGACCCTTGATAAGGATGAGCTCTGGGACTTTGTCTGCCCTGGGAAGCAGGCATTAAGTCCATGCCACAGAAAAGGAAAACAAATTCTACCCAGTGAGACCAAGAGCCTCAGTGGGAGGCGGTAGAACCACACTTCACCTCTTCTGCCATGGTGCTGTCTTACACATCTCAATGCAGACATTCTCCAGGGAGGTCTACACCTAAGTCGGAACAGGCTGATGAAACGCAATGCCATAAAGAGTTGTAAAGGCAGGAAGCTTGAGATTGGGGTACCTGCAGCGGTTAGTTCTTTCATTTATTTTAAACATTTGTCTTATTTTTATTTATGTATATGTCTATGTCTATGCATGCAGGTGGGAGTAGAGTGCGAGCAGAGGCCAGAAGAAGGCATCAGATCCTCTGGAACTAGATTTACAAGTAAGTGTGAGCGACTGTCATGTGGGTTCTGGAACTGAACTCCTGTCCTCTGCAAGAGTAACACATGTTCTTAAAGCCTGATCCATCTCTCCAGCTCCCAGGGTTGAACTCTTTCTGAGAATTATCTTTACATTCTACAGACAGAAGACTTCTTGCCAAGGCCTCATCAGACAGGAAGAGAGCAAAGGTATTTCTCACATTGGGTAGCATGGCTTCAACACCTGGTGTTGCTACAAAACATCCATGCCACCTACATCTGTAAGCCTTCTAGAATCTGTAGATAGAAGGGCTTATTCTGGGCCTTAACAAAAGCTTATGAGATTTGCCATTTGACTGAGTGATGGGATGTGTCAACTATCTCAGATACAGAAGGCATCTAGTAGGAGAAAGGTTAGAGTCGAAAAGCTTTAAAGAGACGTTAGTGACTTCATAGGACAGTGGGGCATCTATGGTTTGGGGCGTTTTCAACAGCAAGCAACAGATTCCTCTAACTTGAGAGAGGGGACGAGAGGGTGGGGAGAGGAGAAGGGGCAATGAGAAGAACAGCAGTAGCTTCCAAATTAAAGAAATCAGGGTGTGGTTTGAAAGCGAAGGGACCCTGTAGGCTCTATGTTCAAATGCCTGGTCCCCAGTTAGTAGAACTGTTTTGGGAAGAATTCAGAGGTATGGCCTTGTTGGAGTGGGTGTGACTTTGTAGGAGAAAATGTCTTACTGGGAGGTGGGTTTTAAGGTCTCAAAAGCCCATTCCAGCCATACCCAGTCTCTCTCTCTCTCTCTCTCTCTCTCTCTCTCTCTCCCTCCCTCCCTCCCTCCCTCCCTCTCTCTCCCTCTCTCTCCCTCTCTCTGCCTCTCCTCACACCTCTTTCCCCCTATGGATGAGATGTAAGTTTTCAGCTACTGCTTCAGGGCCATTTCTGCCTACCTGCTCCATGCCCCTGCCATAATGGTCATGGACTCACCCTCTGAAACTCTAGGCCCATCCCCAATATACTGCTTTCTTTTACAAGTTGCCTTCTCATCCTGCCTCTTCACAGCAATCGAACAGTAACTAAGACACCAGGCACTATACATTTGAGGTTTCAGTAGGATACAGCCATTGGAAACCTTAACTCTAGTTTCTTTTTCTACTGCTGATGTTTCCAAGATCAGGAAAGAACCCAGTGGGAACATTGTGACTGTCCTACCAATACCATAGCCACCGAGAACGTCAATCTAGTTGTCTCACTTCTCCTTCCAGTCGATGAAAACGAAGTTGTTGCCCACTCCATGCTCCTGGTACTGGCCTCTAGAACATTCCCTTTTCTCCACTACCTCTCAGAAAAGCAACTCTCTGTCTCTGTCAATCCATGAAGCTTTCATTCTCAACTGCTCCTTTAGCTCCCAGCCCTTCATCGTTATTGACCAAATATAGGTCAATGTTTTTGTGTGTCTGAATGTTTTACCTGCATATACATCTGTGCACAGCATGCATGTCTGGTGCCCATGGCAGTCATAAGAGGGCGCTGGATCACTTGGAGTTACAGACAGTTGTAAGCTGCCATGTGGGTGCTTGGAATAGAACCCAGGTCCTCTGCAAGAGCAGCAAATACTCTCTAGTACTCTTAACCACTGAACATCAATCCAGTGGCCATAGCAGTTTTTAAATAGTGCATGACTCATTCAGTTGGCATCACCTGGGAGCTATCTAAATATAGAGACAGGAATAAAGATTAACAAGCATTGGCTGAGCACCTGGTTTGCACAAAACCTCACCCACCACAGACTGAGACAGTGTTCCTGTTTCCCTTCTCCCACCTCCTCCCCACACCCCATTCTGTCCTATGTGAGATCTTGGTTCCTGCAGCTTCCAACTATATTGAACTCACCTTCTGAATACCTTGACTCCTTGCTGTCAAAGGAATGAGAAATGTGTCCTCCATCTGAGGGCCTCACCTTGAAGAAAATCAAGAGGAGTCTCGGCACTGAGGAACAAGAACAGGTTCTCATTTGGTGTACTCTGGGATGACTCACGGCCCCTTCTAGGATGCTGGCTCTGCCATTGTTTCTTCGACTCTTGGAAGGCTTTCTCTTCCATTTCCATCTCTCCTTTGTCTATTTCTTTCCTACCTTCCTTCCTTAGTTCCTTCCATCTTTATGTTCAAGGCATCATTTTCTTTTCCTCTTCCCCTAGAGATCAAAGCTGGACTATGGAAAGCAGCTGCTTGAAGCCTTCAAGACTCAGATATACTAAAGATGGCTATGAGCTTTTCTGATACCTCACTCTCTCCTGCACCCCACACTCCCTCTCACTCTATACTCTCCCCAAGGTTCCTCCTCACTTTCCCTCACTCTTCAGACTCTCTGGGCCTCCAGTGGACCCAGGGTACACAGATCTCCATGCTTATATTACATTGGCTTCCTCACTGAAGCAATTTCTTCACACATCACTGGGGAAATAAAACCTACAGTGAAAACGATGCTATTGGTTTTCCATTTGACTTTACCGGCAATAAAATCACAGAATCTCTTTTCACAGGAAGGACTCCTGCATGCTCACACCAGAACAGTGCAGAAGAAGGGAAAGCCATACAACCCCATCCTCCCACAGAGCAAGCTCCAAGCCAATTTAAATCCGAGCTCAATTTTTATGCTCTCAAACTCAAAATAACTTGTATCCAGTGAGGAGGAGACAGTGGGAGAAAATAAGTAATTGCTGAATGTGATCTGTGTAAGAGACCCAAAGAGGCTGTCCACACTCATCTCCACACTGGGAAATTCTGAAGTAGTAGAAGGGGAATAGTTAAATGTTTTCGGAAGATGTATTAAAATAGTGAATCAATAGGGAACTTAAGTGAAATTGACTTGGGCAGAGGAAAAGGGATATTGTGAAATCTGCTCACACCATGACTTGTGGTGTGGTCTGGACTCTTAATCTCACCAGGCCTAATTTTTACTGTTTATGAAATAGAAGGGATGCTGAAGATTGGTGACTTCTAGCAATATTATAGTTCTAAAATTCTGTCATTCTGATCTAGACTTGGGGACTGTGGCTAAGCATAAAGCCATTAGAGAGTTTTTTCGGGTAACCCAGAAGGAAGAGACATTGACAGTAACAGCCAATGAGAAGAAGCCTTTGCATTCATGTGTTACATCTCAGATTTCTCTTGTGTCAGTAGGATTCCAATAATTTCATGAAGATGACCTTTTAAGCGATGGTTTTTGATTCTGTGATAAAAAAAAAAAAAATTCTGACCAAAAGACAACTTAGGGAGAAAGGGGAATTGATTTCAGCTTACAATTCTAGGGTAAGGTCCATCTTTGTGGGTAAGTCAAGGCAGGAACTTCAAACAATTGTTCACATCATATCCATAATTAAGAGCAGAGAATGAGCACATGCTCACTTAATTGTTATCAACTGCTCAGCTTGACTTCTGTCTTACATATTTGGGGAATATTTCCCTGCCTAGGTGCTACCCACAATGGATTTGGTGTTCCTACATAAATTAAGAACGTCTCCACAAACATGACTACAGGCCAACTCAATGTGGGCAATCCCTCATTGAGGGTGATTCTAGGTTGTGTCAAGCTGACAATTAAAGCTAATCATCCAAGGTTGCCTGATGATTCTGGCCTCTCCGTTTCTACCTCTACTACCACATACAACTCTGAAGCAAAACTTAATTGTATAGTAGAAGCTGTCAAAGAGAACAAGTAGGAAAAGAATGTACTGATGTCCTTGACTAGAAAAAAAAAGAATAATAAAAAGTTTGACATTTTAGTCAAGCCTCCTGAGACAAGAGAAATCAGCTTCAGAAGCAAGATGAAATAGCAGATAACCTTTCCCACTTAGTGGAACAGGTTCTGAGAATGAAATGTCTAGGTTGGTCACTTGCCTGTCTGCTCTCAGATTAAATACCTCATTTTCTTTGACAAAAGTCTTTTTCCTAGGCACCTTTGCCAACTAGCAACTATCTCCACTAGCAGAAAGAAGAGGTAGGAGGAAGGTAGAAGGCAGGAAATGTTTCTCTCATCTACTCCAAGGTGGGAATTCAGCCTCATCCTGGGCTGCCTTTTCTATCATCCAAAATACCTCTTGGTCTGCATCATGGATGCTGGTGATAACACACCTTCCTCTGGCACCCCTAATTTGAAGGATGGTAGCTGATTATGGATGCTGCTCATCTAGGTTGCTTCACTAACCCTAAGTTTACATTTCAACTCTTTTAGTTCTTTGGAGATGAATTCCCATATTCATATATAGACTGTCTGGCCTAGGCTCTATTCCCCCATTATCATGGCTGTCACAGAGGCCTGATCCTGTTCTTGAACTGATACATATATGCATGTTGTCTACAGGAATTCTTTTAAGTGTGTGTGTGTTCATGAGTGTGTAAAAGTTTTTATGTGTGTAAATGTGAGTGTGCACATTCCATAGCAAGCATGCTGGGGGTGGAGGACAACCTCAGTATTGGTCTTCACCTTCCATCTTGTTTTGCTGCAGATATCTTATTGTCCACTGCTGTCCACACAAAGGTTAGTTGGACTGAATGTTTCTGAAGATTCTCCTGTCTCTACCTCCTAATTTTGTCAAAGATGCACTGGAATTACAAGTGCATATTATGACATCTAGCTTTCTGTGGGTCCTCACAATCCAAACTCCAGTCCTCACACTTGTGGGGCAAGTGCTTTATCCACTGAGCCATCCACATCCCTTCATTCAGGAGTCACCCCAGTAGCTTCTGGAACATTTTCTAGGGGCATCACCTTAAAAAAAATCTCTCCTCACATTATTAAAAGCAAGATCATCATCAGCTCAGTGACTCCACGAGAATAAAGTTAACATTGACAGCAATAAGAACAGGAGGATCACCATAAGTGGCATGCCAAGCCAACCTCTGGAAAGTTGGTACAAACAACCATTGCTGGATAAGTTTTGTATTTTTAATTATTTGATAATTTCATATGTGCAGCCAATGTATTTTGATTATATTCATCTCCTAACTCCTCTCAGATTCACCTCCACCTCCCATCCCTTCCAACTGCATATCTTCTTTTAAAAATAAATAATCTACCAGGCAGTGGTGGCACACACCTTTAATCCCAGCACTTGGGAGGCAGAGGCAGGTGGATCTCTGTGAGTTCAAGGCCAGCCTGGTCTACAGAGCTAGTTCCAGGATAGCCAGGACTACACAAAGAAATCCTGTCTTGAAAAACTAAAATAAATAAATAATCCACCGAATCTGATATGCATTAGCCACAAACCATAGATGTGGGGCCATCCATAGGAGTTTGGTCAACCCACCAAGGGTCACACCCTAAAGAAAACAGATTCTATCTGCCCCAGATGTTGTTAACTGGCAGTAGCTCCTCAGTTAGGAGTATTGGCTTGTGAGCTCCTTCCTCCATGCTAGAATGTTGACTGAGTTGATCTTGTTAAGATCTTGTGCTGGCAAGCACAGTTGCTGTGAGTTCAGGAGTGTTTCGTTCCAGTCCTTCCTGACCTCTGGCTCCTACAATCTTTCTGCTCCCCCTTCCACAATGCTCCACAAGCCTTGGGGAGGGGGTGATACAGATGCCCCACTTGTGGCCGAGCACTCCACTGCTACTTATGAATGTCTGATTGCAGGAGGACTGTAATGACTGCTTTTGATTGCAGGTGAGCCAGACAAATGTATCTGAAAAGTGGAAGGGGTTTGAGAGCCTCTGAAGGACCAAAGACACATATGGTAATTATCACTAAATTATCCCAACTCTTGATTGTACTCACAATGTTGCTTCCTGGGAAGAGACAATATAAATAATAATTACAAAGTCCTTTCAAATGCTTGCATCATTTGATACTCACATGCATTCCAGATGAAGATTTGACAATTCAGAAAAGCTACATATTTATGTGTATCATTGAACAAAGCAAAATTGGGTCTTCAGAACCAATTCCTAGGCTTCATATCTGGGGTTCTACTCTATTGCAGAGAGCATACACAAAGAAGGTAGAGCTGTTAAAGCTTTTGCCAATATATACATTTATAGTAATGCCCACCATACAACATACCTTCTAGCTATTTGCCTCCATCTCTGTATACAGTATGAGCTAGAGAGCAAGGACCAAGTACTAGCCCACTCTCACTCCCATGTCCATCAAACCTCAAGGCTTACTACATGCTCGGTACCATTTGTTGACTAAACTGACTCATGAAAGCTGAGTAAACCACTAACCAGGCCAAAGAAATACTGGCAGAATTGGATATCAGTATCTAATAAGAGAACCAATCATATTAGCAGGTTGTGCAGGAAGAAGCAGTTTTCATGTGTCTTAAAAAGTGTTTAGATCTTAGTCACAGGACGTAATTTAACCACTAAAAGATCTGTTGCTATTGTCTTTGGGAATTATGATGATTGATTTTCATTGTCAACTTAACTATATTTGGAACCACCTAGGAGACTCAGCTTTTTGCATGTCTGTGAGAGCCTTTACAGAGATGTTTGACTGAGGAGGGGGATCCATCCTGAATATAGGCAGTACCACCCCATGGGCTGGGATCCTGGACTGAATAAAAAGGGGAAAAAGGGAAAGAAAATGTAGCATTAGCTTTCATCTTTCCTCTAGGCTTCTTGACTCTGTCAGATGCAATTGTCACATATTCCTACTGCCATACCTTTGTTATCATGATAAACTGAATGTATCCCTTCACATCCTGAACCAAAATAAATGCTTCCTTCCCTGCATTGCTTCTGTCAGGCATTATTTCATAGCTATGAGAAAAATAATACCAGAGTCTTTATAGCAAAGCTAATATCTCTAAGACTGGGCATAATGATTAACTTGAATTAAAAATAAGATACATAGTTCTGTGAGTAGTCTCAGTGAGTGTTTCCCCCACAGAAACACTCTCACACATAAGAAGTGATGAAGCAATGGTTTATGCAACATTTTGTTTTGTTTTGTTTCTCAAGACAATGTTTCTCTGTGTAGCCCTGGCTGTCCTGGAACTCACCCTGTAGACCAGACTAGCTTCAAACTCACAAATCAGACTGCCTCTGCCCCCCAAGTGCTGGGATTAAAGGCAAGCACTGCCACCACCAAATCTATGCAACAGTATTTTTAATAGAAGACAATGGGAAGAACTCCAAGCAGCCATCCATAGGGAAATGGCTAAATAAACAATAAGACTTCCTTTGTTTGCATTTCTAAAGATAAATCAAGAGAGTCTTTATTTGTTGATATATAATCACGTTTGGTATTCTACTGTGAAGGAACAAAAGCTTTATGAAGAATATATGTAATGTTAGCTTTTAAGTAAGAAAAAGGATACAATTACCTCTTACCTGCACTGCTGATACAACACCACCCAGGAAGAATACACTGGAAATCAGTGTAAATAACCATGAAGAAGAAACAGACCTAGAGAGGATGGTTTGAATGGGCAGTACACATTAAGGCATAACTCTGAATTCATCCCAGCTTTTAAACATTGAGTGATAATAATGAATCACATTTAATTCAAAAGAGAGGATCTCAAAAAGACAATAGCAGAAACAAAACCAAGATGTAGCCCTGTAGGGCTTCTGCCTCCCTCAGTCTCTAGGGATAAATGAAAACTATGAGCCCCCAGGTGTTATGCCCATTGAGTCTCTGGTGGTGGAGTTACTGCACCTACTTCCACCATGACTGACTCTACTTTGACTCTAAGTTGTTAATCCCTAGAGAGCAGAACCCATGACCAACTGTTCTTTTTCATCCCAGTGGTTCTGGTCATATAAAATGACTTTAAAAGTAAATAAATCTCTCCTAAATGGAATTGAATTTTTTCCTACTGCCAAGACTAATTCTACCTTGAAAGTCCTGAACATGAGCCAGGGATTTCTCCTTCCTTCTCTTCAAAAAGTATTTTAATATCCACTTAGTAGGGGAATTCTTGGTTTCAAAATGGTTTTCATCATCCCTAAAAGTGGACAAGGGCAGTCTTTCCACTCACAATCAAGTGGAGGTGATGAGAGATGGACAGCAATATTGAGTAAAAGAATGAATGAATCACATACCCTTGTAAGCCACATTCTCCCCCAGAAATTGAGAGGTGCAAATGCTGGGTTATCTATAAGTGAGCAACCCTATATGTAGGTAGAGAGCTGAAGACTTATAATCTCAAACAAAAAGATGTGAAATGAGTTTGGGTCAGGTGGTTGACCTATCCAAGAAAGATCTTGTCAATGAAATAGAATCAGAATCCAAGGAGTGTATTTAGTCAATCATTATTTTGTAACTTTCTTTCATATTCTAGACAGCATTGGAGCTTCAGCACTGAATAGTGCTTACTATGGTTTTTCAGGTCAGAAAGGTAATTTGTACCCTCCATATCAACAACCAATCCATTCAGATTTCTAACCAGTGCCTGAGTCTACAAAAAACAAACCCTAACCACCCGCCAGGGGTGTCAGCTGGTACTGGGCACTTGGAAGAGCAGGGATTGAGGTAAATGGCCTGCTCTTAGTAACCTGACTTCAAATAAAATCCAGTCATACAGATTCACCACTGCAGTGACCAAAAGAAGGCAAGGACTTAATAGACATATGGGAAAACATGGCTTATATCAAGTACCTGTTCCAAAACAGGCAATCCCAGATCCCACCATCTAGAACATTTTGGCTATGATATCATGTTGAAAGCCTGAGAAAGCACTAGAGTACTGATAAGCATGTCGACTTTCTACACCTTCTACTGGGCAAAGTCTTCTCCCCTTGCTGTATCTTTATAAATTCAGTGATGGGGCAGCAGAACAAGACTGTTGATCACCGTTGCCTAACGCTTTGCCTGGGACACTTTTGTTCCCTTCAGGCCTCTCGGAGCTGGACAGAAATAGAAAAAAAAAAATTCATCAATTACAGCCATAGAACAGGTTATGTTAACATTTCAACTTTCCAGATCTGTGTGGCACAAACAGCTGGAGACTTTATACTGACTTGGTCACTGATTTTCCAAGTGGCCTTAAGGATGTCACTTAATTCCTCTGGGCCCATTTTCCCTGTGCATGACTCAAGTTGGAATAACTATTTTACCTTATAAAAAAGAAATGTGTGTGGTAACAAAATACCCTGAAAGGGGGTAAAGACCACATAGACTTGTGCATTTTCTAGTTAATAAGTTTCTAAGTCATACAAACGTCAGTCTCAGGTCAGGGAGACAGCTCAGAGTAAAAGCACCAGCCTTGCAAGCCTGAGAACCCAGGTTTGATCCCTGAAACTCAGAGGAAAATTGGGATGTGGTGGTAGATATCTGTGACCCCAGTACTCCTATGATGAGATGGGGGGCAAACATAGGAGAATCACCTGGAAGCCTGTGGACTGCATGGCCTGCAGTACCCAGTACAGCACCAGAAACAAGTTTTATCCTACCTCAACAGGGTAGAAGGAGAGATCCTCTCCCAAAAGCTATCTTCTCACCTCCACACATGCGTATGGCATGTACTAGTACATGCAAACACACACACACACCCCAAGGGGGTTATTTTATTTTATAGAAAATTATATGTACATGTGTGCTTCTGCATGTGAGTATATGTACATGTGTGCTGGTATTCTTGAAGGCCAGGAGACTCCTCTGGAGCTGGATCTCACACTGGAAGTTGTAAGTGCCCAATGTAGGTGCTGGGAGCCGAATTCAGGTCCTCTGTAAGAACCAGTATGTGCTCTTAACCACTGAACCACCTCTCCAAGAGGCTCTGAAAGAAATTTTCAAAACATGAACATAAAACTCTTTGGAAAGGCTATGACTATGACATTGTCACTGTAGAACCAAGATAGGTAAATGGAGAGAGAGACAAGAGCACACTGTTTGGGTGTTTTTAAAGCTACTCTATTCAGTCTCTGTGACATTAATAGATTGCTTTTGAACTAGAGTATCTTTCCATGTTGAAGAGTTTTGTTTTGATACCACACACAAGACAAGACACAAAAGCAGCCAGTTCACAAACTCTCAGCAATGCTGACTGCTTAGCTACTTCTGAATATTTTTAGCTCAACTCCACCAAGAAAGAAGTACAGGTATGCTATAAGGTCAGAGAATCGCTTCAGAAATAATCAAAACCTCACATGCAGTTTCAAGAGAAACTCAGAAATTCTCCTATATGGGCACAATTTATCATAAGCAAAGTTTAAAAACACACACAAATGCCAAGAGTGATTGACATTATATCAACAAGAGCTATTCCAGTACTGGGCATGTAGCTCAGTGGTACAGTGTCTGTGTACAGGCCTCTGAGTTAAGTTCTTAACATTTGGAAAAAATAAACAAATTTCCAACCTGAAGAAATGAATGATGCGGTGTGGCATCACACTGCTTCTCCCTCCCACAATGTCTTCTAATGGTCTTAGACTTCTTCTATCTTCATAGAATTTTCTATGTATTTTCAAATTTTCTTCCTATTTGTTCAGTGAATCAGGCCTATGTATGCAGTATGCATAGGCAGAATTGTGCATTCTCATATGTGCGTATGTAGAGGCCAGAGGCCAATACTGAACCTAGAGCTGATTGGCTAGACCAGCTGGCCAATGATTCCTCCACATCCTTCAGTCTCTGATCTTCAGCACTAGGATTACAGGTGTGCATCGCCACACCCAGCTGTTTGTGTGGATGTTGAGGGTCCAAACGCAGGTCTCGTTCTTGTACAGCGTATTACTTTGCTTTTCTGTTACTGAAGTAACACAGTGACCAAAGTAACTTGGGGTGGGTACACACAGCAAGTTTGCTTGCTGAGCTATCTCCCCAGGCCCCACTGAGTGAGTGATTGACAAGAACTGTTCCAAGAGGCTAATAACAAGAAGCTTCCATTTCTGTAGATGAGTCAGAAGGAAATAACAAGTAAGTATGAGTGGTGTGGTGTGTGGAGACTGATGTTACCTAAAAAGACCAGAGTAGAGAGAAATGGTAAAGAAGGCTTCATCTACATCTGGAGGCCCTGTCAGGGAGAGTGACTCTGAGGAGGAGACATCTGAACATCAGAAGTAACAAAGTGAGTCTCAGGAGGGTTTCTAGCTGACTAATAGAAACAGTTCATCCAAGCTAAGACAGAAACAGTAAACAAATCACAAAAACAAGTTCACTGTGCACATGTTGGCATCACCAGAGAAGGCTGAGCATGGTACATGCAAGTTGTGTTCAGCCCAACTGGCCATCACCAAGACACAGGCCTTCCCTGGGAAGCTCTTGTTTCTTCTGAGCAGGCCCCACAGCAGACTTACCTGCCATCTACCTGACTCTACAAATAGGGAGGAAGCCAGACCAGACAAGCTGTGACTCAAAGCCCAGGCCAGCCTGGCTCACCTGACCCTCAGGCACTCACAGATGTGCTTGCAAGAAAAATCAATGAGTGAAGTTTTATGTCACTGGGAGTTAACTGAAAATGTAGCTCAGTGGTACTGCATCACTCAATTAGGTTGGGAGAGCCATAGAAGACCTTAGAAGAAAAAGATCCCTTGAGAAGGACCCAAAGGAGGTGAGGACAGAAGTCACTCCTATGTCTGGAGGAAATGTGGCTGACGGAAGTGAATGAGCTTTTCAGAAAGAGGGAAAAGCAGGTGAGGAACTTTGAGGCAGATTGTGACCCACATATTCACAAACTGCCAGGAAGCAGAAGAACTGGAGTGAGCAAGCAGGGAAGAGAAGGAGGGCAGGTGGGGAGACAAGAGGACAGATTCTGGAGGGGCAAGCAACGGGGTGATGTCACCTAACTGAATTTTGAAAGGATCAATCTGTTTTCCACACACGTATGTGGATTCACACGTGGGTGCGGGTGTTCATTCACATGTGTGCACAATGAGGACCAAAGGACAACCTTGGGCATCACTCCTCAAGAGCCATACTCACCTTTTTTCAGACAAAGACTCTCATTGGCCTGCTTGGTGCTGACAGATTCATCCAGGCTAGCTACCCAGCCAGCCCCAATAGCCACTCCTCTCTCCCTCCCCCAATCTGGGGTTACACATGTGCTCCATTGCACTTGGATTTTTCACATGGGTTCTGCAGATGAAATCAGGTCTTTGTGCTCACACAGCAACAACTTTACTACCTGCACTATCTCCCTAGCCCAGGATCTGTCCATCTTTTATGCTATAAATAAGATATAGTGAGATCAGAGAGGGACCAGCTACATCGGTTGGGAACCTTTTGTATCAGGGACAAATGAGGGGGTTTTGGACTGAGCTGGTGGCAACAGGAGAGGGGGAAGTGATCAGATTTGGACAGGGTTTGAAGACAAAGATAGTGAGAATTCTGATTAAATCTAACATGGAAAGGGAGAGGCTTTAGAGAGGACTCTGAGGTTTGGGTGTGCAGAAACCAAGCTAGAGTTAGGATCTACTAGTGAGAAAGACTGAAAGCCGCAGGTATGAGGAAGGCCTGAGGTCTCTTTGTGTTGACCCTGTTAGGTTCCAGCTCTTAGTCATCCCAGAAAAATATTCTGAAGGCAGTCTGAGTCTGCAATTATAACTCTAGCTGGACATTGAAATCATGAACTCAAAGCAGCCGAGGAGGCCCACACTGGATCTTTGAAGGAATGGATTGTCAAGTCAGGCATGGATGGAGAACGGACTCTGGGGGCCCTGCCTCTCATCGAGGAAATGTTGCTACTGACAGTTACAGGGAACAGAGAATTCCATCGCCTTCAGACGTGAACACACTGGTGTGATGACCTCACCATGCGCCAATGGATATTTCCAGTGCAATGGCTGCACAGAGGTTTCTAATTAAACTAAATGGGTCCCAGAACCAACAGTCACAAGTCTGGGAAGGAGACTAGTATGGAAGAGAGGAAGGCTGACAGAAACAGGAAGGAGATGAGAGAGGGTGGGGAGGAGAGTGTAATGAAAAGACATTATATGTGTACGAAATTGTCAAGCGACAAAATTAATTAATAAAAAATAAATACTAGCTGAAGTAGCCTCAACATATGGATTTTTTTCTCATGCTAATAAAGATCTGGGAAACTGTTTCAGGAAAGGGAGACAAAAATGAAAGACTGAAATCTTCAAAAGCAGAATTTCTAGTATTTCTGTAGGATCTTCTCCAGGCCACAGGCCCAATAATCACGTGGTTGGGACTCCATTGAGCCCTCTCTTTCTCTCAGCTGGAGTTGAGCATGGCTTGCATTCTGTCTGCAATACTTCTGTCTCTACCTTCTTAACAGAAGCCAAGCTACAAACGTGTGTGTGCACACACAAACACACACACACACACACACACACACACACACACACACACACACACGCTGGTGAGAAATGCAAACTTCCCTGTTCCTTAGAGTGAGTCCCCTGGGAATTAGCTAGAGTTAAGATTAGCTAGAAGGAAGCCATGCTTCTGCCACATTTGGTGCCACAGAGTCGGGAGGGGCTGACTCTATAGACTGCTCTAAACAGGTACTGCCTCCTCAGCCTGAGGGTGTGGCATGCTCTGTGTGACTTCATCTGTTAAGATCTTAGAATAGAGGAGCTGGGGTAGGCAAGAAACCAGCACACGGGAAGGTTATCCCATTTCGAACACTTGCCCTCATGGTGCCATACCATCCTGGGAAGCAGATTAGTTTCTCTTCTGGTCATCAGAGAAGCTTCCTTCTGCAATACAGAGACCCTCAACTGGACAATGTGTAGAGAGTGAGAGACTTTGGAACACCAATTCCTAAATGGGACTCTTGCCTTAGGGCTGAGGGAACTTTAAGGAAGAGGAAGTGGAAAGACTGTAAAAACCAGTGAGGTTTTTTTTGTTTTGTTTTGTTTTGTTTTGTTGGTTGGTTGGTTCGTTTGTTCGTTTGTTTTTGAGAGACTTTTAATGATTGCTTCTATTTCCATGGAAGTTATAAGTCTACTTAAATTGTTTATCTGGTCTTGATTTAATTTGAGTATATGGTACCTCTCCAGAAAATTGCCCATTTCTTTTAGATTTTCCAATTTTGTGGAGTACAGTTTTTTGAAGTATGACCTGATGGTTCTCTGGATTTCCTCATTGTCAGGTGTTATGTCTCTCTTTTCGCTTCTGATTTTGCTAATTTGGATGCTCTGTGTGTGTGTGTCTTTTGGTTAGTTTGGATAAGGGTTTGTCTATCTTGTTTATTTTCTCAAAGAACCAACTCTTTGCTTCATTGATTCCTTGTACTGTTCTCTTTGTTTCTATTTCATTGATTTCAGTCCTTAATTTGATTATTTCCTGTCGTCTACTCCTCCTGGGTGAGTTTGCTTCTTCTTGTTCTAGAGCTTTCAGGTGTGCTGTTAAGTCGCCAGCATGAGATTTCTCCATCTTTATGTAGGCATTCATTTAGCACCATGAACTTTCCTCTTAGCACTGCTTTCATAGTGTCCCATGAGTTTGGATATGTTCTACATCCCTTTTCATTGAATTCTAGGAAGTCTTTAATTTCTTTTTTATTTCTTCTTTGACCCAGTGGTGATTCATGTGAGCATTGCTCAGTTTCCATGAGTTTGTAGGCTTTCTATAATTTGTGTTGTTCAGTTTATGTTGGAGAGGATGTGGAACAAGGGGAACACTCATCCACTGTTGGTGGGAGTGCAAACTTGTACAGCCACTTTGGAAATCAGTATGGCTGTTTCTCAGAAAATTGGAAATCAATCTACCCCAGACCCAATGATACCACTCTTGGGCATATACCCAAGGGATGCTCAAGTATACCACAAGGACACTTGCTCAACTATGTTCATAGCAGCATTGTTCATAATAGCCAGAACCTGGAAGCAACCTAGATGCCTCTCAACTGAAGACTGGATAAAGAAAATGTGGTACATATACACAATGGAGTATTACTCAGCTGTAAAAATGAATGACATCATGAAATTTGAAGGCAAAGGAATGGAACTAGGAAATATCATCCTGAGTGAGGTAACCCAGACTAAGAAAGACAAACATATATACTCATTCATAAGCGGATACTAGATGTAAAGAAAAGGATAATCAGACTACAACTCACATCCCCAGAGAAGCTAGGAAACAAAGAGGACCCTAAGAGGGATGTATGGATTCCCCTGGGAAGGGGAAACAGGAGATCCCCATGAGTAAACTGGGTATATGGGGGGTGAGAACATAGGGGAATGGATGGTCGAGCTAGGGAAGAGATGGAGTGGGAGAGCAGAGCAATGAAAGAGATATCTTGCTAGAGGAAGACATTATGGGGTAAGGGAGAAACCTGGTGCCAGGGAAATTCCCAGGAATCCACAAAGACAACCAACTATTAGCAACAGTGGTGAGGGTGCCTGAACTGGCTTACCCTGGTAATCAAATTGGTGAATACCCTAATTGTCATCATAAAGCCTTTATCCAGTAACTGATGGAAACAAATACAGAGATCCATACCATGCACCAGACTGAGCTCTGAGAGTCCAGTAGAAGAGAGGGAAGAGGGATTACATGAGCGGGAGGTGGGGGGTGGGGGGGTCAAGATCATGATGGGGAAATCTACGGAGACAACTGAACTAAGTTCAATGGAACTCATGAACATTAGACCAATAGCTTGGAACCTGCATGGGGACTGGACTAGACCCTCTGTATATGGGAGATAGCTGTGTAGCTGGGTCTGTTTGAGGGGCCCCTAGCAGTGTGATCAGGATCCATCTCTGGTGTGTGAGCTGGCTTTCTGGATCCCATTACCTATAGTCAGACACCTAACTCACCCCTGATAAAGTAGGGAGGAGCTTGGTCCTGCCTCTACTGAATGTACCAGGCTTAGCTGTCCCCTCATGGGAGAACTTACCCTATTGGAAGAGAGGGAGAGTGGGGGGGGGGGGATGGGGAGAGTTGGAGGAGGGATAAGAGGGGTATCTGTGGTTGGTATGTAAAATGAATAAAAAAAAAAATTAAAGCCAGTGGGAATAGAGGACACAAAGGAAATAGTGCCTTCCAGACACGACAGGACTGCTGCGCACATGAACTCACAAAGATTGCGCACAGGGTCTGCACAGGTCCATGCCAGCTGGGGGTCCCAGCACAGAGAGGGGGAAGCATATATGATCTCCTATCCCTAACCAAGAAACTGTCTCCAACTGACCACAAAGGAACAATTAGCTACTCCACTGGAGTCTCACTGGGTATACAAAACAGTCTTGAGAGGAAGTCCCAGGCCAGCAGTAGACAGACAACTCAAAATGAACTCAGTGGCATTTCTAGAGATTTTTTTCTTTTGTGATACTTTATCTGAGCTTTTGTTGTTGTTGTTAGCTTCTGGTCTTTTGCTTGTATATTATGGTTTCAAAAAAATGTCACCTTCTTTTGGAATGACTCTTGAGCTGAGCCAAGACACCAAGCTTAGAGGGGAAACTGATCGACTGAGGAAAATGTTAGTTGGCCAAGCCATGGCATCAAATGCTGATTTCAAAATAAATGGCCACAGGCTTGTAAAACCAGGACAAATAGGGTCATTCTATGATGCCTCATGGCAAGATTTAAAACTTGTTTCTCTTCTGCTGTTGTTAGCACCAATTTACAAGCAAAATCTTCAGCTTTGTACATTTGAAAATGTTTGACTCCATTTTAAAAATCTTCATGAGCTAGTTAACAAAAAGGGAGGAAAAGCTGACGTGTATGTTATCAACTGGCTAAAAGTAGACCAGACAACTCTACTGAAGGAATGAAAGGCCATGGGGAAGGCGTACTGGAAGATGGTCCATAGACACTGAAGGGGGACGAAGAAAGATGTGCAGGCCACTAAGGACCACAGATGAGAGTCCTTGTTACAAATCAAGGACACTGCTAGTGTCTGGATTGGCTGGAATCTAATGCCTCACTCACTCCCCTTCACTTCTAGACAAAGAAGCACAATGCTCCTGTCAGGTTTGACACACTACTATTCCTAAGTTATGCTGACTCCTTGAAGGGCAGGGAGAGTAAACAGGCAAGCCCAGCCACCTGGCAGCATGGTGTCTCTGGTGAGGATGGCATCACTCCTTTCTCAGAACACATATGGCAATCGGGATGCCAGATGGCACATGGTCCTCAGTGCAGGGGTGTCCAGGTAGGAACCTGGCACATCAGATGCATTCTTTCTGAGCTTTTCCCTCCGCAGAATTAAGTCACAGTAAAGGAGGTCCACAAAGGCAGCTGAGCAGGTATGGATTTCCGCCCTTACAGTATAGTGCAGGGGGTATTTCAATCATTTCCTAGAGGGGAGGGGAAATACAGGAAAGACAACATTGAGATGGACTGTAAAGACTGAAAGGGGGCACTGGAGAGGTGGTTCAGTAGACGCAGTTAGTAGAGTACTTGCCTAGCATATATGAAGGCCTAGTTTGGACCCCCAGAGCCACAGAACAAAAACAAACAAACAAAAAAAAACCAAGGCATGGTGGTGTTGGCCTGTAATCTTCCTCAGCACTCAGGAAGTGGTGATCGAAGGAACAGAAGTTCAAGGTCATCTTCAGCTACCGATCAGGCTCCAAGTTCAAGGCCAACTTGGACTACTTGAGACTCTATCCTAAAATAAGCTCCCTAGAAAATTAAAATTTAAAAACAAGTAATGAAAATGATTAGAGGAGAAAGAGAGGGTCGATCAGGGACAGAAGATGAAAACACGTTCATGGACTTAAGTTCAGTGAGGGGGAAGTTCGCACAGGGTGAGGAAGACAGGAGTGAAGCAGACATGGTGGACCGGCAGCATGGCGGAAATAGCCACAAATCCATTGGTTTACGTCACTTCAGCCAGAAATGCAGAATCCAATGTTTAGAAACAACACACCTTAAAGCAGTAATCATCAAGTCCTAAGCCAATGGGGGATGGAAGACTGCCTTCCCACTGCACAACCTTTGGTTTTACAGGACTCACCATTTCTCTGTGAAAGCACAAGAGAATGGCCTCACACCTGCAAGGTCAGGCTGAGAGAAGCCCTTGTTATCTGGGGTCCTTTCTCAGAGTGCTAGCTGAGTGCTACCCCGGGACAGACTCCATTACAATTCTTTCCCTCTTCAAGCCACCATCCCTGTCTCTCTGGACAAGAGAGGAAATGGCCTCCTCACACAAGCCTTGGCCCCTCTCTCACCTTTCCCCTGAGTGAGGTCTGTTGAAAATTCCCAGAATTACACACAGAAACAGAATGAGCTCAGAACGCCTTTCTGAATGCCTTCCTGTCCCATGCTCCCTATTTCAATGAGACAGAGCAAAACCTCCCCTGCCCTATGCCAGCTGAGGCCTTGTTTCCACCCAACTCCAAGCAAACCGAAGGGACAGCCTAGGCCCCTCATCTTAGCCCTGTGCTTCTTGCTGGAATTTCCACTTTTTAAACTTCCTGTGTCTGACTTGGGAACATTGCCTCCCTAAACCCCCTCTACATGCGCTGGAGAAGCAGCAGCTGCAGGACTGCCTGCCTCTGCACAGAGTCCTGCATGATGAGTGGATGTGGAAGTGAGGGGCGCTCTTTGACCTCGGTGCCATTAGCGGTGATGGGGAACAAAAAGAGTGGGGGAAGCTGGGCTAATTGGCCGGGACTGCCATGCAGCCAGGAAGCAGCACCATGCAGGAGTATGTGGCTGCCATCCTCAGGCTTGTACCTTCTCATCCTATCCGTGTGGGACCCCCACCCCCATCTCAAACTAAAAGTCTCCTCTGGGTCCATCACGGCCTTCCTAAATACACCTGCCTAACTAGGTCATTCATGAACCTCACTCTCAGCAACCCTTTCTACTTGTAATTGTGTCTGCAGCCTTGCCTGGTTGTTAGCTGCCGAGAGCTGGCTGCTCCTTAGCCGCTGCTCACTAGTCCCCCTGTTCTGATTCCCTCCCTGTCACAGGAGACTCACAATGGCGATTTTGCCCGCAATGACAAGACACTCAGGAAGCTGACACTTCAGATCCACCACTCTGTTTTGTACCTGGGTGCGGGCATGAAGGTGTATTGCTCTGCAGCTAACAAGAGGAAGTTCCTTGGAGCTGGCATACTCCCTCATGGAAGGAGAGCAGGTTCTCAGAAGGCTAAGAAGTGAATGAAACCTCTTACAAGGCTTGGAGAGTTCCTGGACTACACACACACACACACACACACACACACACACACACACACACACACACATGCCTCTGCCAGGTTTTGCAAGGGCTTGGGAGATTCTTTGGTGTTGCTTCCTATAGGTTTTACAGGAAACTCTATGACCCACACTATGGTGGGTTTTTCAGGGATGCAACTTAGAATCACACATGCTCCTGTAACTAATTCCAATAAAGCCACCGGCTCACAAAGCTAGACTTGAGTAGATCCAATTCTTATGTCTACAGTCAGGACCCTACCTAAGGGTAGGTAAATAAACATTTGTTAATGTTTCTTCAGGACAGTGACACAACAGCAGTAAACAACTTCCCTCATCAAGAAAATTCCCTCCACTCTCACAGGGTCATCCAAACAACATTCTCAAGACCACAGTATCCCAGAGTGAAGTTTCTATCTTCTGCTTACAGCAAGTGAGAAAAAACTGCCTTGGAATTAGAGCTCGCCAAAGATTTTTGACCATTTGGGTTGTAAAATTCCTTCGCCCACCCCCACTCCAGGATCCTAAGACTGACTTGAGGAACAGAATCCATGAATGTTGGATTATCTCAGGAAATATGTAGCAAGTGGGAAGCAAGCTGTCCCAGCCAGACCCTATGGAAATAAGGCATAGCAGGCGTTCCTTTGCCCTCCTGGGAAGCAAACACTTGGGGTCCTCTTTGGATACAAATGTGATCATTCATCATGATCTTCCTGAAGGCCAAACCTGATCATCTTACTCTCCAGATGAAAATTCAATGGCTCCACCTTACACACAAGTTAACCTCCATACACGTCAGTCTTCACAGTCAAGCTTAACTACTTTCCCATCTCCATCCCCACCTTTGTTCACATAACGAACAAGTCAAGGTAATGTACTCTAAGTTTCACTTCCCCACATTGGGCTTACCTCACATTGCCTCCAGTGTTCTTCTTCACCTTCTGGTCCATCTCTGCAGATTCATGTCCTGCAGTCCTTCCTTGACAGTAGAAGACAGAAGTGACTCAAAAGATGGAAAGTGATATCATGCAAACCGAAAGCATTGTTCACAGCAAGACCTCATGATGGGCCAGGTTAAGAACCAGGAGAGCTGTAGAGAAGCATAATTCATTCCGCTGGCTCTGTGCTTCCCACTTCCTCCCTTGGTCATCAAATCAACTTTTCTCTTTACTTCCTCCAGTAGGTCTAGTCTGTTGCTTTCCTTCTTTGCTTTCTCTGTCTTCCAGGCAAATTAGCCAAATATGGCTACCTCAGGCTTACATGTATTCTCAGTTCCAAGCCCACTAACCAACTAATCAGCATCCTGCAGAGGATTCTAATTCCCAGTATATGGGAACTGACTCAGCTCAACTCCCTACAAGTCAGCTGTGGCCAAGGAGGTGAACAAGACTATGATTTTTCCATATTGCTTAGAATGGGGCATTCTTATAGTAGCAATTGCCCCAAAAGTCAAAGTCCTAGACAGGCTCCCCAAAGTTCCTCTACATCAAAAATTCAGTCCAAATCCCATCTCTTTCTGTAACACAAATTCTAATTGGTCTTAATAATAAAAACCCAGAGTCAGATACCAGGGTAAATGCTGAAAGATCAGAGAGACAAAGAAGCAAGCCACAGCCACCTCTCACCTCACCAACTCCTCAGCCTGAAAAGGGGGCCGAGCTTCTGTCTCTGCCCACCTTATATTCCTCTCTCCACCCAGTCATATCACTTCCTGCTTCCTCCTCCCTAGTGCTGGGATCAAAGGCATGTGCCTCCCAAGGACTGGGATCAAAGGCATGAGATCTCAAGTGTTGGGATTAAAGATGTGTGCCACCACTTTCTGGCCTCTGTGGTTAACTAGTGTCTAGCAAGCTTTATTTGTTAGAGCACAAACAAAATATCACCACTTCTGTCTTGAAGTTTCCTCTTTTTTAGTATCTCATGCAAGGGATACCTCAGTGATAGAGTGTTTGTCCAGAATGTGCAAGTCCTCTCTCTCTCTCTCTCTCTCTCTCTCTCTCTCTCTCTCTCTCTCTCTCTCTTTCTCATCCAGGACCTTGGGAATGAAAGAGACAGACACACAGACAGAGACACAAAGAGAGACAAACAGACAGAGGCAGAGACAGAGATCATAAGTGAAAATATCAACGTCACTTGTAAGCTGCACCTTGATGCCCTTTTCTGCTGAACACCTTCTCCTTCCTCCATCTTTTCTTCTTCAAACAGACATCTTCTTCACCCTCAGGCCAATAAGCAGACATTGACCCAGGCTACACCAAGCATAGGACCTTGCCCACTTTGCCTGAATAACAGCACATTAAGAGTAACATTTCCTAAAAGGTTCTGGAGTCTCAGCTGATGAGGGAGCCACTACCCCACACTCTTAGATCCTAGAGTTTCCTGATGACTTCTGGCAGCCTCCAGTAAGATACTGTAAGAAAGAAGCAGGGATGGCAGTGAGCTGGTTGAGTCGGTAGAAAAGGGAGTAACAAGAGGAAATATGCTCAGCCCCTTAGGTGACAACCTCAGAATGAAATCCTCTGGCTCAGGGTATTTTCCGTCACTGTAACAGAATGCCAGAGATTAGTTAAAAACTATAAAAGTTCACTTGATTCACAGTCTGGAAGCTGGGAAGTCCAAGCGCATGCCTCCACTCCTGTCTAGGACCTTTCTGTTACATTACTGTGTGACAAACGTGCACGTGTGAGAGACAGAGAGAAAAATCAGATCAAACACCTTTTTTGAGGAACTTATTCCTGTAAGAAAGGCATGAATTGATTCACCAGGGCAGAGATGTCATGATCTAATCAGCACTTAATTGTCCCAAGGTCTCACTGGCAGTTAAACGTCAACACGAATTTGGAAGGGGACATTTAAAATGGACATCCATGCCTACGGTTCCAGGTTGGCCTATTTCTGTCTTCCTGAAGCTTGTTCTGAGAGTTTCCCAGGATCCTCATAAACCTCTTTTTCCCAGGGAGGCCATAGTCTGCCTGTAAACATGAGATGTGCCTTGCACATCTTTCAACCTTTCTTATGGTCCTTGTTATCCCTTAGAATGAATTGTTCTTGTTTTCCTTCATTTCCTTCCTCTGGTTCTGTGATGTCTGAGTACAGTAATCACTATCACTGCCTTTGTGTATTTCCCCAAAGCCATAAGCATGAAGCATAATCTCCTATATTTGTCAAATGAATGAATAAATGAATGAATGAATGAATGAATGGTTTCAAAATATCCATTGTCCAATTCCTGTGATCACGAAATGTGGAAAACCTCTGTGAATAAAGGGACTCACTCTCTACATGAGTGTTTTGAAGATGGATGGTCCAGGCTTCTATATGGAGCCTGAATTCCCCTCACTTACTGCCTTCTGAATTGCCTGTGTCCAGTTAGGGTGCATGGGTAAAGATGAATGTAGTGTACAACACGCTCCCAGGACAAAAAGGTAAGAGAGGACCCTTTGTTAAATACCAGCCATCCCGGTAGTCGCATTATCACTGCTGAAATGTGGAATAAAGAGAAATAATCTTCCTGATGTTCCCCATAAAAATACATGAACATTGTTTCTCACAGAACCAAACCTGGTGAGTTCTGAGGAGAAGCTCCATGTCCATATGGTTCAGGAAGTGAAGCACTACCCCACCTGTCTGTGGTTTTGAGGAAGTTTATGGTTGGCTGCACTTGATAAGGGAAGTTTCAAGGTTCTGGGAAAAACTGCCATGGGAATTCCAAAATAGCTGGAAAGAGAGTCTTGAAAGTCTTGCCTGATATCTCTCTTCCCTTCAACCACTGTTGATCCTACCAATGAGTCAATAAAGCTTGCCTGTAAGCACGACCCGAGTCTGTTCACCAGAACCCACTTAAAGAGACAGATGCAGTAGCTTGTGCTTATGGTCTCAATGCTGCAGAGGGGGCTCCCTGGGCAGCCAGGCTGCCTTACTTGGCTATCTCCAGGCCAGGATGAGAACTTGTGAAGTTGGCTGATGCTTGAGGAACAGAGCCCAGGATTGTCCTCTGGCCACCACGTGCATGCTCCCAAGTGTGCTCGCACACACATGAATGTGAACCACACATGCACAGGTACAGAGACATGCAGGCACTCACACACATATGCACATGCATACAACCCTTTGGGGGATTCAAATGTATCCCTAGATTAAAATATAGGTCCCTAGAGACTTATCTGTCAATCTCCCTCCTTATACCCAGAATTCAGGACTGGCAATGCTGAGCCCTGAATTTTTAGAGGAGCTTCATCCTACCTTTCCTTAATGATGTATCTTGCTCAGAAACAAGTACTAAAGACATCTTGGGAGTCCCAATGGACAGCCCCTAGCCTGTACTTGTTACTGGACCTCAGTAGGCATTTGCCTTTCCCACATGCTTGCCATTTGACAAAGCTGTCTCCTTTGGGACCATTCAGCAGTGACATTTTCTCAATGTGTTTTCTCCTTGTCAACATGACCCAGGGCAAGCAACTTTTCAAAGTGAGAGAAAGACACCCGAGCATTTAAGCACACATGAGGAGAGAGAGAGAGAGAGAGAGAGAGAGAGAGAGAGAGAGAGAGAGAGAGAGCTCAGTGTACAGACTGCACTGAATTTAGCTCACTTGTAGACATGCCTCTCAATAGCAGAGGCTTGAAACTAGGCACCTTGTTTGGTAAAAAGCTGCAGGAAGGTTTAAACTTTTCCTGTGTACTTCCCAAAAGCCCTTGGCAGGTTCTCTGGACAAGACTCCATTTTTATGTAGCCTGAGTACAGCCATTTTATGGACTAAAGCCCCCAGTATCCTTAATGTTGCCCATTAAACATTCCATGCCTTGTTGACCCTTTAATGTCCTAGCCCATGCCTTATTTGGCATGAATAGGGCATTCTGAACTTGGATTTCCATTAAACAGTCCCTAGGGTACTGTCCTCTGTGCCTTTGTCAAGCTGTGGTTTTTGCCTGGGACCCTTGTCATTTTTCTACTCATCTGCCAGAAAAACTCATGTGCACATTAATAAGTTCAGTTTACCCCTTATCCTGGATTCTAGATACCACCAGACACACCACTGCCACTTGCTCAGACCTCCATTTTGTCAACATCACACTGTCTTACATATCTCTCCTTTTTAAAAATTATATGTATGAGTATGTGTCTGTGTGTGAGTACGTGCACATTAGTGCAGGTACCAGCAGAGGCTAGAAGGGTGTGTAAGATCTCCCAGCACTGGAGTTATCAGCCATTGTGAGCCATCTGTTGCGGGGGCTGGGAACTGAACTCTGATCTTGCATGAAAGCAGCAAGTGCTCTTGATCACTGAGCCATTGCCTTTGATATTTTCATCCATCAGCATGATTATGCAGACCTAAGGACACAAGGAATGGCTTTGTCTGCCTGTGCCCCTTGTCAGAAATAGAAATGCCATGGAGGAGGGAAGGTGGAGGGAAAGCCTTTGTATTGAAAGGATCTTCCTTCATTTGAACTGAATACATTTTTGTAGATGTCTAAAAACACCGCCTCAATTTCCTGCTTGAGAACAGAAACCTAAGTGCAAAGATGAACTATCCTCCCTACAGTCCCCCATCCTAGCCCACCATTGTCATGTACCCCACTTCCCATACAGTACTGCATCTCACAGCCAGCAGGAACAGGTTCAAAGATTGGTATGTGACATGTGTGAGTTTGGGCCTCTTCTTGCATTATAAATAATGATGTAGACCTAGAGTTCCAGTGGCCAACTTTTCATCATCTTGAAGATGATACCAAGAATGCAGGGAAGCAGATGGAAGGACTAGAGAGAGGTATAGGGACAGAGTACTGATGTGCTGGAGTGCCCCACCCCAGATGGGTCTGCAATTGACCCCATCACATGATTCCTAGTCATGGGATCTAGAATCAATCCACTCCATGTGCTCTTCCTCCCAGTCATCTTTACATCCCTTAGGGTACTTGGAGACAAATTATTTTCAACTCAAAAAAGAATGACATATGCAATTTTACTTGACTAGAAACATAAAATTAGAGTCCCCCTCTCCTAAAGGAACTCCTGCCTAATTACTTTATTTCAAACAATCAAAATGGTTTTGGAAAAATCCCATTAGCCTTTAACAATTCCAATCATTGCCAAGATTTGATGCTTTCAGAGGTTATCTGAACATGATTTGTTTTTAAAATGACAAAACATTTTAACATGGATTTGGTAATTACTCTCAAAAGAATGGAAACTATTCATTGTCATAATTAAAATATTTAAAAGCATTTAAAAACAATACCCTGTTAAAACACAGACAAACACCTTTACAACCCTGGAGTTGGCTGAGTTCTTAAACAGAACACAAAATTTCTAATAATAGAGAGAAAAATTATAAATTGGACTATACTAAAATTTAAGAACTTGTTTAAAAATATAAGACAGGGAAAATGTGTGAAATTGAGTGAGAGAAGATGTCTGTAATAGATTTATCTGCTGAAGGGATTCTATTCAGAGTACATGAAAAACTCCAACAAATCAGGAAGAAAAGGGTCCATAAGTCAATTAAAAAAAAAACTAAGGATACCCCTGTCAGGTCCAGTCAGAGTGAAGGATGACCAGGAAAACCTAGGCCTACTGAGAAGGCAGGGATGGGCCCCATGAAGACCAGCTACTTCTTTCTCCTAGGGGCTCTCTCCACACTGCAGGACTTTGCAATTTCTCAGTGTGCTAACACCCTGCTGGAAGAAACTAAAAATAATATAAAACCTGCCCTTGAAAAGAAAAGGGTAACCTGAGGGAGGATGCCCTCAGAGGGACCAATGAGGAGAAGGGGGGTCAGGAAAGGGAAGCCCTCACCCCAAGATCCAGAGCCCTGGGGTGGAGTCCCAGCTCTCAGCCTCTTCTATCCTTCTGAGAGCACTTTTTCTGTTCTAGTCAAGGTGGTTTTCACCTTTTCGCTGCATACTCTTCTCCCCATCTGTGTGTGTGTGTGTGTGTGTGTGTGTGTGTGTGTGTGTGTGTGTCATTCTGTCTTTGTCTCTTTCTCTGTGTGTGGGGGGGCTTCTGTGGGTGTCAGTGGGTGTCAGTGTGTTTGTGTGTCAATGTGTGTATGTCTGTCTTTGTATGTCTATCTCTGTGTGCCTGTCTCTGTGTCTCTGTGTCTTTCTCTGTGTGTGTGTCTGTCTGTCTGTCTCTCTGTGTGTGTGTGTGTGTGTCTGTCTGTGTGTGTCTGTATATCTCTGTGTCTCTGTGTGTGTCTATCTGTGTGTGTGTGTCTGTCTCTGTGTCTCTGTGTGTGTCTATCTGTGTGTGTGTCTGTCTCTGTGTGTCTGTCTCTGTGTTACTGTGTTTCTGTATGTGTGTCTGTGTGTGTGTGTGTGTGTGTGTGTGTGTGTGTGTGTGAGAGAGAGAGAGAGAGAGAGAGAGAGAGAGAGAGACGCTTCTCCTCTCCACAGCTGTGCTTTCAGCTTCCCCGCCTGTCATGTCACTTTTCCAGTGCTACAGCTTCCATTGTCCCCGCATCTGTGGCTTTCAAAGTCCTCCAGTCCGTCATTTTTACCATGTTGGTTTCTTTCCAGAACATACATGTTTTGGTCTGTTGCATGGATCAAACTCAGCAATAGTCTTAGAGGACCACCCCTCGCACCAGGACCCCCATAGCAAAGGCGGTACCAGAGACATCACCTGCAAAGCCGTACTGGCTATTGCCACTGCTCTTAACTGTCCAGTAGAACTTGACAATGAGACTCTACTGCTCAAGAAACCACATTTTGATTATAAGACATGAAGAAATCAAGCTGGTACTATTCTGGAAGCTTCAACCCTCTCTGCTGGCTAGTCTTCATATCAAGTGCTGGGAAGAGTAGAGGGGCATCAATAGTCTCACCCAGCAGTGAATGCCACAAGCTACAGTAATGACCAACCTGACAAGATCTGCTCTTTTCTGCAATAATGGCATGAATGTTATATAGTGGATAGCTATATAACAGTGGGTAGCTGTTCTGCCTCTGCTCTTGAAGCGCCACCCCTAGAGATGCAGCAGGCAACTGCTCCACCTGCCTATGACCTTGAAGAACATGCTGTTGGGCGTGGCTTCTCAGTTACCCTTAAAACCTGAGATGCATGTAGGTATCTCTCTCTTCTCTCCTTTGTGGGACTCAGATATGGGACTGATTCAGGCAGCCAGAACTTGTGTCAATTCTGTTCTGTACAATTAATTTTATCCTTAATAAACCTTTTACCCTATAAGCAGACTCTGTGGATTTCTCATTATAATGTTATGGAAATAATCAACAATTTTCTAATTTAGAACGAAAATCTACTTCACGAGTAGGAACTCATGTCTAGTGCTACAAAAGGGTCATCTGTATTATACTTCATCATTCCCAAGGCTCAGAGAATATCAGGGAAGAGGGAGCCAAAAGTTTAAGAACTACAGGTTGATCAAGGCAAAAACTTTAGAGGCAGAGGAACAACAAAAGAGAATACTAAATGGCCAATAGTATGTAAAGAAGTACCCAACACCACTGTCAGAGACATTCACATTAAAGCATGATGAGATGTCCTTGTAAATCCCCAGTATGACTGTTGTGTAGCAATTTCCTCTGAGATAGACCTCCATCTTGGAGTAATACTTTAGACTCAGGATATTCTAAAGGGAAGTGAAACATTCCATTCTGTGGAGAAGCTCCTTAAGCTCAGGAAGTGAACAACTCAAAAGCTCCAGGAAGTCCCTAAAACTTACTGGTCCCCTCCCTTCCCTAGTGTAACATGTACAGTGAGGATTACGAGGAGATACTCAGACCAGCCAGGCTACCCAAAAGAGACAGAGATCAGCCAGGCTGCTTAGGGAAGCCATAAACAAGCTGATGCACCTGTACTAACTTTTAAAGAACAGAAATTTATCTACTTACAGTTCCAGAGTATGGGGCATCTAAGATCAAATCACTGAGAGAATGAGTTAGGGCTGGCTTCTCTGCTTCCAATATGCTGCTTCTGTGCAGAGAGACAGAGAAAGAGAGACAGACAGACAGACAGATAGACAGAGGCAGACAGAGATAGAGACAGAGAGACAAAGACAGAGACAGATGAGAGAGACAGACAGAGTGAGAGACAGACAGAGAGACAGAGAGAGAGAAAGACTCCCACAGTCCTTTTTATAGCAATGATGTCAATCCATTTGGAGGCCTTGGCTTTCATAACTTATGCATCTCTTCTGAAGTTCTACCTCCCAGTACTGCTGTACTGGAGATGATCAAGTCTCTAATCTCTGTTGTAAGATTGTTCCTGAAACATATGAACAAACATCATATCAATAACAGACCAAAAATACAATTCCACCCAAGTCTAATTTACTGAACCAGAGAGTTTATCAGGGTTTCTAGTGGGTGCATGAGTGACTCAAGGCACCACCAAAATTCCACCCCAGCATGGATGATAACACCCAAAAGCTGTATGCCAAGGACACCCTGCACACTTTGCAGACAAGTCCATTGGTGGGAGAGTCTCCTCTTACAAGCAATTGTTGCCGTTTATGCAACCTTGGAAAAAGGCTTGTGACTATTGTGGTTTTCAGGTACTTCCTGGGCCTTGTAAGTTTCATTTACTTCCTAGGCCTTAAATGTTTTACTTACTTCCAGTCTTTTTTTTTTCTTTTTTTACTTTTTTTTCTTTTCTTTTTTTTTAATTTTATAATTTAATTTAATTTTACATATCAGCCACAGATTCCCCTGTCCTCCCTCCTCCCACCCCCTCACCCTCTCCTCAGCCCACCCACCCCCCATTCCCATCTCCTCCAGGGCAAGAACTCCCCTGGGGATTCAACTCAACCTGGTAGATTCGGTCGAGGCACGTCCAGTTCCCTCCTCCCAGGCTGAGCAAAGTGTCACTGCATATTACTTCTAGTCTTATGAGCCTCCCTAAAAATGGTTCAATTCAGAGAAAATAGTTGCACAAAACACACTGTGGTGCTTGGCTTGTCTATCAAGTGCAGAGGATAGTATCTCAAGGACTTTTAACATTGTGACTATCAAAGACTTGACTGGATTTCTGCACATTAAAAGGTGACAGTGGTACTGGAGAGGTGGCTCACAGGTTAAGATCACTTGCTGCTCTCACAGAGGACCTGAGTTCAATCCCCAGCACCCACAGCATGCAGCTCATGACTGACTTTATCTCTGCTTCCAGCAGATCTAACACCCTCTTTTGTCTTCTTTTGGTACTGCATGCACATACATGTACGTGTACACACACACACACACACACACACACACACACACACACACACACTAAATAAATAAATAAATAAATAAATAGTTAAATAAATTGATGGGGTGGATTGGTTACAATGAATCGGGTGATCAACTTGACTGAGCTGAGCAGCACCTAGGAGATTATAGCTCACCAAATCCCTCACTGAGTGTAAGCATCACTGTCCCATCAACTGAAGCTCAGATGGAATAAAAAGGAGAAAGGAGAAAGCCTTCTGGTATAGCCTCTCTCTCCCTCTCCCCGTCTCTTTTTGTTTCTCTCTCCTTCCTGGATGCCATGATAGGAACTACCCTACCCTATCACAAGCCCCTACAATGCTGGCCCAAACTTCCAAACTTCCAAAATGGTGAGCCAAAAATAAGTTATTCTTCCTTTAGGTTTATTTGACGTTTAAGACATATCTACAAAAGTAACTAGCAGCCATCAATCGTGGATGAACTGGTGAGCTGATGTGGTCCTTAAGGGCTTCATCTGTGAAAATGGGCCTGCGCTGGATGGACTCTGTGATTCCTAGCCCCAGTTTTCCCAAAGACTCCTTCTGCCTTCCTTCCCACGTGGCCTTGGCCATTTTAATTCATTCTCCCACCATCAGCTGGCTTCTCCCTCACACAGAGATAGGATACTGCTTTTCAAGACTTCCCAACGCAGACATCTGAGAAGGCATGTGCCCACCCTTCTCCCTCCCTCCTTAAAAGCAGAGATGGAAAGGCCCTCTGATCCTGCCCTGAGAGCTACAGTAACAAGACACCAAGTGTAGAAGTGAGGGAGGCAGGAGGTGATCAGCTCTCTCCAGACCGTGTCTACTTGTCACCACAGCCAGCCCGAGAAGGGTCTCACCCTTGAGCCTCACCCTCGCAGCCTCCACTGGTTCTCTGGCTTCTGTCATTGACTGTCTCTTCAATATTTTCTGGAACTTAGAAATAACAAGTGATGGAGACAGGATGGGAAAGCACCTCACAATACCCCCTAAGCAGAGGAGCCATTGGTATCTGACGGTTGCTGAGGAAAGGGGGTTCATTTCTCTTCAGGGGCATGGTCTCGGGTAAGTTATCCATGCACCAGATGACCCTACACCCGTGGGCATATGAATAGCACTCACTAAACTCAGTAGGTTTATTTTTATGGTAACTATGTAAAATAATTTTTTAGACTTTTTTATGGATTTCACATCATTCATCCCAATCCCATTCATCTCTCCAACCCTTCATATCTGCCCTCTGCCCTTGCAATCTCCCCTCCAAAATAAAATAAAATGTAAAACAAAAACAAATTATACAAAAAAGGCTCAGCATGGAAGCTGTAGTGTGACACAGTGAGTCACACAGCTTACCTTTAGTCCATCCATCTTTACTTCTAAGTAGTGTTCTTTGCAATGAGTCATTGGTCCGGTTCCAGGCCTCTGGCTTCTGCTACCCCCTCCATCCTGGGCCCTCACTGGGACTCCTCTCGGATATCCTGTTGTTGCCCTGTGTCATGGAGGTCCTGCAGCTTTGGGTCTACAGATCTGGCCCCTTCATGTGCTCCAGCAGATCACAGATGAAGTGGATGGGCCAGATGGACTTGAGTGGTAGCTGAGTTGGTCAGCCTACCAGTTTTCCCTCATTGTCACCACCAGGGCACACTCTCCAGCATTGCCCTGGCTCGCTCACTCACTGTAGCAGGCAGCAAGGGTTGGGGGGGCAGTACTGCTCTCAGGCCCTCAGGGCCAGCTCACCCACACCCATACCACCAGGGCCAAGTCTACTGCTTTGCCCAGGTGAAGTGCAGGGTCGGCTCTCCTGCTCTCCTGGCCCCGAGGCCAGTTATCCTGCCTGCCACAGGTAGTAGGTTAATTTAAGAAAAATTAATCTGTAAGAGGAGTGCAATAAGGGGGTGTCTGGTGGAGTTTGGGGTTGATATGATCAAAATACATTGTATACCCAAATGAAACTCCAAAAGAGCAAATAAAAATAGTTTAAAAAATAATAAAGGGGCTAAAAAGATGGCATGGTGGTTAAGAACACTGGCTGCTCTTCCAGAGGACCTGGGTTCAATTCCCAGCACCCACATGGAGGATCACAACTGTCTGTAACTCTAGTCCCAGGAAATCTGATGTCCTTTTCTAGCCTCAGAAGATATCAAACACAGATATACATGCAGGTGAAAACACCCATACACATAAAATTTTTAAAAAATAGACAAACAAATATTAGAAATAAGCTTTGGAGGAATAAAACAATGTAAAGTGAAGTATCCAGCCTCAGAATGTGCAGCGTAAGTGGAAACTTACCCTGTCCCAGTCTCCTCAGCCACATCTTCGCTGGCAGGTTGGTGAGACTTTTCCTGGAAAGCTATTAATGCAATAAAATTTTATTAGATGTTACCTCTTATTCTGATACTGTGCTATGTTCTGAGGATAAAAGAGTAAAGATGAGAAGTTCCTTGTGGGGTTTATAGTCTAAAGAGGAAAGGTTGGCTTCAGAATGAAATCACATCACTGCCAATTTTAACTGGGTAATTACCAAGGTGGTCTGTTTTATTAGGGTGCTTGACAGTGAGACCTACCGCACACTAGGGTGTCAAGGAAGCTTTCCTAAATAAGTGACTAGAAGCACAGCCCTGAAGTAGACTGTGAGTTGCCTAGACAGAAGGGCATGGAGGAGGGAGGAGGAAAATGGTCCACAGGGGAGACAGCAAGGGTGCAGACCTGTAAAGACTTGTCACAAGCTCAGATGGGCAGCTGGGAGCCAGGAAAATGCTGGTAATGCAGATGGACATGGACCACATCATGAAAGGCTTGCAAATACCTCCCATGGACTTTATCTAAGAGCAAGATGAAGTCATTAAGAGTCTTACTAGACTGTTAATAGCAATGTAAATTATTTAGTACTACTGTAAGCAGTGTTGAGGTCCCTTAAAATATTTAAAATAGAACTACCATATGGTCCAACATACCTAACTAACAAAATAGACCTACCATATGGTCCAACATATCTACAGGAAATGAAGTCAGCACACAGGTGGGATATCTTCACAAGCATGCTTAGCATGGCCCTATCACAATAGCCAGGATACAGCCTCAGTGTAAGTCCTGTCATTGGGTGAACGGACAAAGATAATGCAGTATATATATACTAGAGGTATCATAAAGCCAGGAAGAACAGAATCCTGTCAGTTATTCGCTAGAAAATAGAATCAAAGGACATCATGTAACAAAGTAACTCAGGTGCAAAAAGACACCCTTTGTATGCTTTTTGTTATATATGGAACTTTTAAAAAATATCATCTACTGTAAGGGACAGGGGAGGGGAAAGAAAGGAGACAGAGTGGAAAGCAGAGTGGAGATAGCGATGTAAACAGACACTGCCAAGAAAGGAATCTCACTGTCCATTCTATCACTGCATGGTAATTATTACAGTGCCTTCTTTAAAAGGTTTATCACTGTGTTCCCATGAATTACAGCATCCACCGTGTTTGTAAGTTCATTTCCCCACAGCATCTGGGACAGTGGCGGTGTGAAGTCTCTCCAGATGTGTCATCTCCAGAACAGGCCCAAGGCTTTAGAGTCACCCTTGACTGCCCCCTCACAATCTGTCTCTCCACCACTGATTTGTTCATGGGACCATGTGACAAACCAGGAGTGGCAGGCAGAAACTGTGAGGATCAGGGAGGGGCCTGAATTGAGGCCTTTCTGAACTCCACTTCAGTGGTGGTAGAAAAGCCAGACACCCCCTGTGTCTCCGTCTTTATACTTCCTATCTGTGCTGGCCTCCCATCCCTGGGAGGTGGGAGGATTAATTAAATTAAAGATAGGAATTGTGACATCTCCCAGGTGCTGAGGCAACAGCTGGTGCGTGTACTTAAGTAACAGAGCTTCAGAAATGCACCCAACCAACAGCCTCAGCACTGCAACTGAGCTAGGGAGGAGTGGCCTGCAAGCCCACACTTACACATTCTCCACCATCCCAGCAAGGAAGATGAGCGTAGTGCATGGCAAGGTTTTCCGGAGGATCGGGGTTCAAGTCCCAGCATGGTGGTTCATAAGTGTCTGCAACTTTAGTTACAGAAGCCCTGACATCCTCTCTGCAGCCTCCACAAGCACCAGGCACTCACATGGTACACAGACACACATGCAGGCAAAACATCCATATATCTAAAATAAAGTTTAAGTTAAAAAATAGTCAGTAAAGATCCACCACATACTAGACACAGAAAGATGAGACAGAACTGTGTCCCTGAGGCATGTGGTAAACTGGAGGTGACAGACATGGTAACCAAGTCTTATACGTGTCTATGGATACACACACACACACACACACACACACACACATACTGAATACATAGTAAATCCAGCATTCATTTTTAAAGTAGGTTTTGTGGACATGAGAAAGAAATACTGGTCCCCTAAGACATTGATGTATCAGGAATCTTAAAGAGTCTTATTAATAAAATCAAACCTGGGCCAGGTATTGGGGTGAATGCTGGAAGATCAAAGAAGCAGAACAAGCCACAGCTTCCTCACCTCACCAGTTCCTCAGCTGATCCTATTTCCTCAAACTGGAAGCCTCTGAGTCCTCATCCCAATGGATCTCAGCTGAACTGCTACTCAAAAGCCTAAAAGCTTAACCAGCCAAATGCTGCTGGTTTCTAATCCTCACACCTTATATATCTTTCTGCTTTCTGCCATCACTCCCTGAGATTAAAGGCTCACTTCTTGGGATTAAAGGTGTGTGTCACCAAACCTGGCTGTTTCCAATGTGGCCTTGAACTCACAGAGATCCAGAGGGATTTCTGCTTCTGGAATGCTAGGATTAAAGGCGTGTGCTACCACTGCCTAACCTCTATGTTTAATATTGTGGCTGTTCTGTCTCTGACCCCAGATAAGTTTATTATGGTGCACAATATTTTGAGGAACACAATACCACCACACATCTCCTCACCAATCCCTGGACCTTTAAGCACAAGACCTAATATGGCAGCAGAGACTTTGTCAGTGAGATTAGGACGGTGGTCTGAGACCAGAGATTACCCTGGATTATCCAGGCGGGCCCAGGCTAATCTTGTGAGCCTTTAAAGGAAAAGCCTTTTCCACCTTCAGCCAGCCAGAATTGGGCAACACAGGAAACAATGAAAGAAGCAGAGGGGGAATGGCCTCTGCCAGCTGCGGCTGCCTTTGAGCAGTAGCTGCACTGACAACCAGGAAGGCATGTGGCCTCCAGAAATTGCACAGAGACATGAGAGAGACTGTCCCCTAGAGCCTCCAGGAAAAGCTGCAGCCCTGCCAATGCCTGAGTTTAGCCAGTGAATCTTGTGTGGTAACTGTGACTCCAGAACTGTAAGATGCTGGTTGAGCTAATAAGTTTGCATAATTTTTATGGCAGCAATGAGTTACTTATACAGTATAGGCAGGCAGGCAGATAGACAGGTAGATATATCGTAGATGTATAGAGAGATGATGAATGGATGGGTAGATGATTGATAGATGATAGACAGACAGACAGACGGATGTGTGTTTTCTATTGGAATTTTCTTTCAGTAATTAGTTCTTAGGTTCACCATCCACTGAATTTTGTTTAAGCATAAAAGAAATCTCCTGAAGGAGGTCCAATGGATCAGAGACTGGAAAGGCTAAAAAGAGTTTGAGAGTCTGCCAAGACCAAGCCTGGCACCCCAAGCACCAGGCTGGCCCCTTCCTCACACTGCTCATGCAAGCACTTTTTATTAGTGTAATGGGGGGTCTGATTCTTATACCCAAGCTCCAGAAGCATTTGGGCTTTCTGGAAGAATGTGTGGAAACAAAGAAAATAGAGGAAGGATGCTCAGATGAGTAGAGGGAAGAAAAGACGATAAATGTCTTAGGGTTTCTATGCTGTGAAGAGACACTGTGACCATGGCAACTTCACTGGGGCAGACTTATAGTTTCAGAGATTTAGTCCGTTGTCATCATGATGGAAACATGGTGGCATGCAGACAGGCATGTTGCTGGAGAAGGAGCTGAGAGTTCTACATCTACATTCTCAGGCAACAGGAAGTAAACTGTGACACTGGGCGTAGCTTGAGCATAGGAGATCTCAAAGCCCACCCCCACAGGGACAACACTTACTCCACCAAGGCCACACCTACTCAAACAAGGCCACAGCTCCTAATAGTGCAACTCCCCTTGGGGGCCATTTTCTTTCAGACCACCACAATCAATGTTGACCACTCCCAGGCTCCTTCAGACTGCTGGTTTCATGGCTGTCATTCAGCCCTGCCATTTGTTCATACTATCTTCTTGGATGTTAAGAAAACTGGAGTCTGTTCAACCCGAGATGTAGAAAATTTAGAGATAATATATCAAAAGCGGTTTGGAGGAGGACATCCATTTCTTTTCACATTTGTGGATATCAGGTCCCAAGGGTGCATGCAGACAGGATGGCTAGAAAGAACTCAGATGCAACAGTACAGACTTGAGGAAGAGCTTAGCCACAGGCGAATTTTGTACGTTCGTTATACAGATGATTGAGCTCCTAAGCTTAAAGAAGGATTTCTCACAAGAGTACAGAGAAAGAGGACAGACAGAGGAACCTGCCCTTGGACTGGTGCAATGTGTGAACCCAAGCAAGGGACTCTGGCCCTCAGGCTCTTGCATCTCATGTGCTTTGAGCCAGAAAAGTGGCCAAAGTCCCAACAGCTGTCTTGTTTTTTATTAAACTATTTATGAAACATTGGGATATCCACCCACACTGATTTTAGAACACCCGTGGAGGGAGCTTGATTTCCTTAAATTTATGCTTGTGAATTCTTAAAGTTCCCTGTATAGTAGTGCACACTCTTATCTCTGTTGTGCAATCTTTTCTACAGCTCTGACAGAGATAAATGTAAAGGATGATACTCTATAAAGGAACCCAAATCTTAAATCAACAAAATTATGAATTAATGAGGTTATACAGTCAAATCACTGACACTAGGCTAATGACTATCAATAGCCATCAGTAATTTCATTAATTGGGGTCAATGTCTATTTTGTATTTCTCATGTCAAATGCAATCATTCATGTAAAATAATATCATTTTTGTCACCCTGGAGAAAGGGCACTGGAGCTTCCCAGGAATGTCTGAAATGTAGAGTCTTGTTTTTCCAGGAGCAACCAAGCCCCAGTGAATTTATCCTAGAATGACATTTCTTACCCAAGCTTAGGAATGCCCTTGGGTTGGTGACCTTTTGTAAGAGAAGTACAAACAGATCTCTGAGTAATCAATTAGCAACTGTTAGTGCCAATTTATGAATACTAATCCCAAAATCATATAGGTAAATAAGACATTCTTGGAAAACATGAAGGTGACAATCTAAGACTAAACCTTCCTTTAGAGCTGACTGTGAACATAGACTTCAGCCACATATGGGCTCATTGTGCTCAAAGGGGACTGGACCTCAGCTCTGATAGGTGGATTCAAATCTCTATGTGTAATCACATGTAATAAATATGTATGTAATTCAGTCAGTCATGTTAAGACCTTCAATTCACCTGTTAATTCACAATATTAAATCTGAACGAATCAATGAATCTACGTAATACCTCCCCCCCAACATGTACATATGAACAGATTTTTAAGCCCCTTTTAACATTAAAATAGACACATAAATACACTGTTAAGACACATCATATGAGATGTGAAGACACATCATATCTGAACAGAAGACTCAGAATCCATGTTTACAACTCACCTCGGGCTTTCCAATGTGTGTTTTTGTGATCATAGCTGTTTTAAAATCACAAGTGCAGCAGGAAGGTTCTGTGAGTAATATGCTCCAATTTGGCAGCTCAAGTCCAAAGGCATGACTCTGAAAATATGAAAGTGTAAAACCACATCTTGTCTTGATTTGATGGTCAATAATCAGAAACCCCCTGCTTCCCATTACTTGCTCCACAGTGGAGTTACCTCTAACAAGCGCCAATGCAAGGGGTCTCTCTCTCAGAGCTCCAGAGGCAGGGCTCCCCCAAACAGAGCTCCTAGCTGAACAGAAACTGGGTGACCTCAGTTTAATAGAACTGCTAGAACTTGAATCTTTTGTTTGTTTGAATTTAGGTTTTGTCCATACAGAGGATATGACCAAGGGCTTTTTACACACTTGGCACCTGCTCTTCTACTGAAGGGAAGCCCCATCCCATAGAACTTAGATATTTGGGAAGAAGTGGAGAAGCCTTGCAGCCTGATTTTAAGGAGCAAGTGTGAGCTGAGAAGGGCACTGATCCAGATGTTTCTAAGAGTAGGACTGTGAATGCTCTTGTCTTCGGAAACCAGTTATTTGTTATGAATCTACTGTGTATGCACCCCCACAGCCCTGGGACTTACTGTGTGCCCCCACATCCCAATACTGCAGTACAGGGGTGAGGGAGATGCTCAAAGTCAAATAAGTCATCATCATTGGCCACAGGATATTCAAACTAAAGGGAGTGAGTCCGTGAGTACCTGGCAAGCTGTTCCAATTGCCAGTAGAAGGCAGTGTGGGTCTTCTAGGACTCTGAGGAAGGTGAGGACAATGATGAACACAGGGGAGGAAGGTAAAAGAGGGGCTAGCTGGGACATAGCTGGGACAGGGCCTCAGACCTGAGCAGTGATACATGGCACTCACTCAGTAGACCCTCTTCCAAGTGGGTGGGAAATGACAAGACTGACAGTACCGCTCCTAACTGAGGGCAAAGCCACAGGCGTGGACTACACAGGAAAGCCCTTTGGAGACAGCAGCGCTGTCCCAAGCCTGCACCAACGTTGGAGGAAGGACACTTTGAGGCCCTCAGCCGAGAGGACAGCAGACTCTGGGTTTTATTCTTCACTCTCCACATTTCCTTGCTTTCTAGATCTCACAGCAGCTGGACCATGGTGGTTAAGGAGGAGACGAGCCAAGGAAAGGCTGGGTGTAGCATAGAAGACTGGGCTTTGCTCGGAGATCTTTCTCTGTTAAACAAAGCTCTGAGGAGATGGGAAGAAAGATGGATCTGGACAAAGGCCAGTCCTGAAACAGATGACAGCAGCAGCAATTAGCAATATACGACCTCAGGCCTGCTGCATCAGCAGTTCTCCAGAGAAAAGTCCAACGACGGAACTGTCCATGCAGCCCAGACCTGCCACCTAACAGATCCCATCACTGAATAATGGCTAGTTTCCTGGACTGTAGAGGGATGGGCACAGACTGGCATAGAGATGACTGATCCGATCCTCTAGATGCCCACAAAGCAGCCTGGGATGTTGGGGTTATAGTCACCCTGTGCCCAGAATAATCCCAAGGGACATCAGAAATTCATTAATAGGTTATCCATCCAGAAGATGCCAAGTTTAGGTTTTTACAAAGTCCTGAGAGAGCATCTCTGACAGACCAATGCTGGAAAGATCTCTAGAGTTTTGAGGACCACTAGAAAACTTTTAGACTGTGGATTCTTCCCAGACCATCCGCAAATCTATTGGCCTAGGTACAATAAATCCAACTGGGCATGTTGTTGTTGTTGTTGTTGTTGTTGTTGTTGTTGTTGTTGTTTTTCTTTTTTCCAATCACTATGCATGCGATGGCCCACTTTGTCCATGAAAACCACAAAATGGGAACTCTTAACAGCAGGCACAAATCTTCTTGTCCTGGGCTGACTTTTCAATGTCATGTTTGTAGTCATCCATTTAGTCAACAAACATGTTTTCATTATAGCTCATGTCCAGCAGTTTAGTGTGTCTCTTTCCCATGTGCAGCAGGTTCAGTACAGCATCCACCATATCAACATAATTTATTTATTCAATAGTTCTTTTAAATGTCTGCCTGCACCAGATAGATACCAAGAAGCCCACAAAGGACATAAAAATGTTCATGACCAAATAGCCATACACCAGACAACTATGTGGCCTGTACATAGCAAGAGCTCCCAGCCGACAAATGAGAAGGAATCCCAGCACTTAGGGGTTGAAGCAGGGAGATCAAAAGTTCAACACCATCTTGGGCTTCATAAATAGATCCAGTTTCAAAAAGAGAAAAGAAAAGAGGGAGAGGAGAGAGAGAGAAAAGAAAAATGTAAAAGGACAAGGAAGAAGAAAAAAAGAGTAGGGAGAAAGGAAAAGAAAAAAGAAAGGAAAGAAAATGAAATTAAATTCACAAATCACTTACCAGTTTTCAATTCCGGCCCATGGAAATGTTTGCCTATCTTTTTATTATTTTTTTAATTTCACAGAAGAAGAACCTGGCAGGCACTCAGTGCTTTCCCGGGGGATTAGGGAAAGGTGTCATTCCTGAGGTGATTCCTCCAGCGGAGGAGTTCTTATTTTACTTTATTTTTCCCAATTCACTCTAAGAGCTAAGGGGACACTACTGTGACGCACCAATGCCTGTGTTCCTATGGGTAGTGAGTCAGACAGACATGCTCAGAGGATGAACTATGTCAGAGGTTTACAACAGGGGTGTGGGGAGGAAGTGTGTGTGTGTGTGTGTGTGTGTGTGTGTGTGTGTGTGTGTGTGTGTGTTCAGAACATGGAGAAGAAAGGAACTCATTACACCTGTAAGGCTTCATCTTTCACAGTTCATAACGGAGCATGGAAATTAGCCTAAAGCCTGTCTGATGCCCCTGGCCCCACACATGGTGTTGTTCATCTGTTTTCTTGGCACTGAGCTCAGCAAGTTCCTTTACAGTAGCAAAAGGAGTGGTGAGACTTGAACTCTTTCTCGGTTGCCCCCCTTATCCCTACCCACCTTGCTCCTCTGTTTCTGCTGTGGATGTCCCACCTTCCACCGAAATCTTCAACGTCACTCTCTGTGTCCTGTCTCACAGGCAGCTCCATCTCTGGGTCTGCAACCTGCTTCAGTAAAAGTATCTGTGTCTGTGAATGGGTGTGTCCCATCCCCACTGACTTCCCATGCATTTGTCTCTATATTCCACCCTGTGCCTCTTCTTTTCTTTACCCCTGCTTCATCATGCCCCTACAGAAACAGCAGTTAACCCACTCCTCTCTGGTGGCCATTATTCTAAGTGTGTATACTAAATCATTGAAGACTAACTGTGATCTTTCCCAATAAACTCTTTTATTAGTACCAGCATTTTTTTTCATAGAGGAAACAGAACAGAGTGGTTAAGTCATCAGCCTGAGAGGACACAGTTCAGAAGTGAGCAGGTCGGGTTCTGATGCAGGCACTCTGGTTCTAGTGTCTGCGCTCTGTTGTTAGGACAGCCTTGGAGGACAGCCGCTTAGGGAGCCTGACCAAATCCTACTCTCCTTGGTCTGGAAGTTACCAACTTGCTCAAGCTAACAGAGCCAAGAGTTGGGCCGAGGTCAACCAATCAGACTTCTGCTGTGATAAACAGGGCTTGTGGCTTTCCTTGCTGAGTATCAGCTTTCAATCCCAGAATCCCCAGTAACTGAATAACTACTGGACCAGTTTCTGTCTGCCTAATCCGACAATGTTCTCTTGAATCATGTCTTTCCCACTCCTCTGAAGTTAGGCCTTCAGCGATTGGTGGCTGTTCTCTCAACAAAGTCAACATGGTGGCCTGTTTGCAATGTTCTGCAGCATATCGTGCAGATCCTGCCTCCCCCCCACACCCCGCCTCCCCCCCAGCCTCTCCCCCCCATCCCGCCTCCCCCACACACCCCTCCTCCCCACACACCCCAGCCTCCCCCCACACCCCGCCTCCCCCCACACACCCCGCCTCTCCCCCCACACCCCGCCTTCCCCCACAGCCTCCCCCAAAACCCCGCCTCCCACACACACACCCCGCCTCCCCCACACACACCCGCCTCCCCCCACACCCCGCCTTCCCCCAACACCCTGCTTCTAGCTCTCCTCTCAGAGTCCCTTCACTGTTTTCTTCACAAAGCAGCTCCTCTCTTCTTCCAGAACCTGCCTCAGGCTTTGTCTTCTAGGAAAGCAGCCATACTTCCCTCAGGCCTGAGATGTGAGATGCCTCATGCCTTGAACTCCTATAGATTCCTTTGCAAGCAACTGTAACTGCACATCCCATGCAAAATAGACACGATTGCATATTACATGGTCCAGAGCAAAAGAAACAAGGATTGAATAGTAAAGATAGCAGGAGCTCTTTGTGGAAAATCATATATGTGCACATAAAAGCCATAGATTGGTTATGCCACTCACTCACCTAAGTCCTCCAGTGATTTTCTAGTCATATGTAATAAAATAAAATACAGATCTGGTCTACAAGCCCTGCAGAATAGACCCCATCCTCCACTCTAAGCCTTACTCCATTTCTTTCTGCCTGCTTACTCCATTAACACCAATTGGTTTTCCTGATCTTCAAAAACACCTACTTGAGGCTAGATTGATGGCTCAGTGGGTAATACTGCTTGCTGTGCAGATATGAGGACCTAACACCCATGTAAAAAACCCAGCAAGTGTGTGACTCTAACCTGAGCACTGGGAGACAGAAGTAGAAAGATCCCAGAGGCTCACTGCCAGCTAGCCTAGCCAAAATGGCAAGCTTCCTGTTCAGTGAAGAGGCCTGGCTCAAGGCCATAAGTGGAGATCAGCAGAAGAAGCTCCAGTGCATCCTCGACTTTCTGCATGCTCATGCATGAGTGCATGTACCACCCATGCATCACACACTATACACACACACTTGCATATGCATACATACTTACACACACACACTTATACACACACATTTACATATACACACATACACACTTATGCACACACACTTGCATATACACACACACATTTACATATACACAATTATGTACACACTTATACACACACACTTACATACACACACCTATATTTACACATACATTATTCTGTAGATAAATATCAAGTTTTCATTTAAAAGACAAATAAATGACTTTATACTCCCACCTCATCAATCATGAGCAATTCATCCTTCCCTCCCTGATGGCTCCCTAGGGTAGGCTCTTACGGAGGCCAAAGCAATCATTTACTGTTTTCCTGCCCAGGACAGAGACAAATGAAAGAGGAAAGTTAGGTCCATGTGCCAAAGGTCAATAGTTGCTGTCACTGCCACTTGGTACCTTTGCCTCAGCAGAAGGCCCCTGAATCTCCTTTCAAGACCAAGGGACCCGCCCTGTGGCCAACTGCCTGCTGCCCACAGGAAGTGCTAGAGGCAGCCAGGCTGTGGCTTGTCTCTGGCCAGTCTTAGTGGTTTTGTGTTAGGTGGGCGATGATGTCACTGCTGAAGGTGCTCCTCAGATAGGGGACACCATAGGACACAGACCTGGGTGTCAGTGTTGAAGCTGTGTGGTGGGTATTATGTTCCCTGAAATATTGTGTGTTCCCCAAAATAAACACATCTGGGGTCAGAGAACAGACAGCCACTAGAACAAAGCCAAAAATGGTGGCTAGAAAATGTGTCAGAGCAAACTATAGCAGAAGTTGGGTGATGGTGGTACACAGCTTTAATCCCAGCACTTGGGAGGCAGAGCTATTGGATCTCTGAGTTCAAGGCCACTTTAAAAACAGCTAAGCATGGTGGCCTACGCCTTTAATCCCAGAAACCCAACCTTTAATCCCAGAGAATCGGGCAGAAAGAGAAAGATATATAAGGCGTGAAGACCAGAAACTAGAGCAATTAGAGTAAAGCATGTAGTCAGTTAAGCATTTGGTTGGTTAAGCATTCAGGCTTTGGAGCAACACAGTTCAGCTAAGATTCATGTGGAGGAGGACTCAGAAGCTTCCAGCCTGAGGAAACAGGATCACCTGAGGAACTAGCAAGGTGAGATAGCGGTGGCTTTTTCTGCTTCTCTGATCTTCCAGCATTCACCCCAATAACTGCCTCAGGTTTGATTTCATTAATAAGACCTTTTAAGTTTCCTGTTACAAAGCTGTTCAGGAATCTGGTATTTTCAGAGAATGCCAACACAACCTTTTCCAGGGGGTGAGGACAGCGGAGGGAGCTTGAGCAGCGAAACTGCTTTCTGTGCACAAGACACACCCTCTTCTTTTCCGTCACCTAGGCTCCTGTCGGTCTAGGCACATATACCAATGACCCGGGACCTCTGATGAAAACACTGTTAGCTCTTCGAGAGCTTTATAAATCTACAGACAAAAAGCAAAGGCATACTATGTGTTGTGGGGGGTTCCTATCTAATTTCATTCATGTCCACATCTTAACTTTAGGATTCTGTGGACGAAACATATTCTATATACTTTTCTCCTGGAGCGAAGACCAGAGAGGCCTTAGCTTTACTTCCATTACCTACATGAAGCCTACAAGCACTTTTTCCCAAAGAGGGTCTGTTCCTGGGTGATTAAAAACTGCTGGTAATTTTGAAATACTTAAAGAAATAAATATTTATGTACATAAACAAAAAGAGACCTTGAGAAGAAATGAAAAAAATTAGCATGGGTTACTTCTGAGCAATAGAATTTTTAAGTGGTCTTTGTTTTCTTATTTATATTTGTTCTATCCTTCAAATACTTTAAAATAAATAATGAGTACTTTATAATAAGAGAGGTTTTTCTGGGTTTTGTTTGTTTTTTCTATAAAGGAAAGGCTTCAAGGAGGCAGCAGAGTGGACAGAAGTTTGGACCACCAGAAGCTGCAGTCTGCAGGAGCTGCCCCTCCCTGTCTTGTTTGCTGTGTGTATTGACCACTCTTTGCCTCCTGTCTCTGTCCCCAATCTCTGGCACAGTGACGTGTTTCTCTGTACCTGGGTGGGCTCTTAGAAAGACTTGGTGCTGTTTTGTGAGAGCAAATACTTTTAGTTAGGTAAATGTTTTCACATCTCTAGTTCTTCTAACACACACACACACACACACACACACACACGCACACGCACACGCACGCACGCGCACGTGCGCTCGCTCGACATTTTTTTTTTTTAAGATGAGCTCTTGCATTTGGAGTCCTGTAAAGAGTGTGGAGCCTGCTCTCAGTTCAGGTTGTCAACTTGACTGGGTTTAGAATCTCCTAGAAGACAACTCTCTAGTATGTATAGGGACAGGTTAATGGACTGCACCCCCAAACAGTGAGCCAAAGAAACCCTTGCTTCCCTACGTTGCTTTTCTCAGGCATTTTGTCAGAACAATGAAAAATGAAATATATAAAGAGCCTGATACAGGTGTGACTGGGTGCTGGAACACTCACCTCCCAAGCATGAAGAAAGAAAACACCAGTAATAGAGAGTGTGGCATAGCACAAGAAGCGTCTTTTAATTTTTATTTTATTTTATTTCAGTATGTGTGTGTGTGTGTGTGTGTGTGTGTGTGTGTGTGTGTGTGTGCATGTGCACCCATGCATCTGCCATGGCCTGCATGTGTATGGAGGTCAGAGGATCTCTTCAGGGAGTCAGTTCTTTCCTAACTACCATGTGGGTCCCAGATTTGGCACAAGCATCTATATCCACTGAGCCATCTCACTGGCCCATAGGAAGTTTTTTGAACTGAACTGAATTTGGTTGGCTGGTTGGTTCATACCCTCAAACTGTGAGCCAAAATGGACTTTCTCCATTAAGTTCTCTTATCAGGCATTTTATCACAGTCATGGTGATGTGTAATGGATATGGTGTGGCTTGATCTGAACTTCTGTCTTCTCCCACTCCTGTGTCAAAACCAATTCTATTCAGGAAGTAGTAAGAGGCAGAGCCATCAGCAGGTTGATGGCCCCCGAAGGCTGTCCCCTCATGGATGGGACTGACATTGCAGTCATAAAAGGGCACATCAGGACCTTTCCTGACGTCAGTCTTCTGCATTCAGTCACAGGAAGAAGAAGCAGTATTCTTCCTCTGAGGATGCAGCATTCAAAACACCACCTTGGAGTATAACTCCCAATTCTGTTGCCTAGTTGTTGGACTTCCCAGCCTCCAGATCTGTAATCCAATGTGTGGTTGATATATTGTGCACCCCAATAAATTTATCTGGGGGTCAGAGAACAGAAAAGCCACTATAGTAAACATAGAGGATAGGCAGTGGTAGCACACACCTTTAATCCTAGCATTCCAGAGGCAGAGATCCATCTGGATCTCTGTGAGTTCAAGGCCACACTGGAAACAGTCAGGCATGGTGACACACACCTTTAATCCCAGGAAGTGATGACAGGAAGCAGAAAGGTATATAAGACCTGAGGACCAGGAATCAGGGGCTTTATAGGCTTTTTAGCTTTTAGGCTTTTAGCAGCAGTTCAGCTGAAATCCGTTTGAATGAGGACTCAGAGGCTTCCAGTTTGAGGAAACAGGATCAGCCGAGGAGTTGGCAAGGTGAGGTTGGCTGTGGCTTGTTCTGCTTCTCTGATCTTTCAAAATTCACCCCAATATTTGGCTCCTGGGTTTTTTTTTTATTGATAATACCATTGAAGATTCGTGTTACACCAATGCATTCTCTTCATTGTTATGTAGTCTGTGGTATTCTGTCACAGTGGCACAAATCATTCCAAGACAAATGTTTTCCAGCTCTAGCCCTAGCTTCTCTGCCAGCCATGGGCCAACACTCTTGCTTGCTTTTCTTTCCTTCTTGTTTGGTTTGGGGATTTGTTTTTGTTTTTTGATACTGAGTCGAGGGTAGCCCAAGCTTCTAGCTTGCTGTATAGCTGAGCACGGTCTGCTGCTTTCACCTCCCAAGTTCAGGGGTCAGGGCAGGTACCGTCACACTCTGTTCCTCCTCCGTCTTCACCTAACGTGGAATGGCATCACATCCCACACTCACCACAAATAGTACGTTACTCCTCTCCCTGTCCATGCTTCTGTCTGTCCTGTGTCCTCTCATTGAAAGAGGTGTTTGTGTTCTCCATCTTCTCTCATTCTTGATGAAATCTGCTCTTCCCCTTCACTCTGCTGTTGTGTGTATGGGATAACTGGAGAGAATCTTGCATTTCTACCCACTGTTTATCACTACTAAGTCACAGCCAGGGCCTTTACTGGGTGATGAGAATGTAAGGGAAATCAAAATGTAACAATCTCAGGAAACAAACCAAAGGGAAAGACTTTGTGGTACAGAGTATGATGGCACTGTGAAGGGGTAAACCCGGAGACGTGGACAAAAAGGGGTATGAAGGGGTAAGCATGATCATGTGGACAGTGAAGGGCTATGAAGAGTTGTGGAAGGCCATAGAGACCACTCAAAGTATTTGAACTTTACCCCAGGTATGGGAGAAAACTGAAGGCAACATTTAAACAGAGGAGGAAGGGATCTGGCCCTCCACGACTCTCCATCATGTGGCTATAGTCACGTCTTCCTCTGAAAGCCTCTCTACAAAACTGTGTTCTTGACATCTGCTGACCGTAAACCTGGGTGTTTGCTGCTTTCCTAAGACTTTTTTCCTGGAGTCCTTTTTCATCCTAGAGATGCCTTTTCCTACCACCTTCATAGCCCCTTCCTGGAGACAGGAGGGTCCCTGGAGCTTCCAGTCTAGCTATATCCATGAGCTCCCAGGTCAATGAGAGACTCGTGTCTCTGCCTTCCCAGGGTTGGTACTACAGGCTCATTCCGCTGTGCCTACCTTGTTATGTGAGTACTGAGGATCCAAACTTAAGTCCCCCTGCTTGTGTGGCAAGTACCTTACTCAGGGAGCCATCTCCTCAGCCCTGTGTTTTCTGTTGTTTCTCACTGATGCATAAGGAATGAAGTACAGAAGGAGGGGAAAGAGACTGAGCAAGAAGACAAGCTCAAAGCTCTCCCTCCAAGTCAAGTGAGAGTCAGCAGGAGCTTAGACAAGGGTCATGGTGAGAAAAGAGCCAACCTGAGATGCATGCCGAAGGTCAGCCTGATGGAGCCTGTGGGTGAGTTAGAGATGGAAGTGAGGAGAAGGCAACACTCCAGGATGACTCAGGAGTTCTGGTATAAGCAGCTAGAGGGATGATAATGCCATTCCTTGAATTAGGGACATAGAAGGAGGATTGGAGCCAGCTGGCAGTTGGGTACAGCAGGGAATTAAGTTTTCTTTTAGAAATGCTAAATTTAAGATTCCAATGAGACACTCTGATGGAGATGTCAAGCTGATAGTTGGGTATAACAAACATGGGTTCTATGAAGAAAATTCTGAAATGCTGTTCCACTTAAGAGGCATCATTACAGCACTGATATTTATGCCATGGGAGTGTTCAGACAAAGACAATCTTCATGGATGAGACTGGAGGGGGAAGAAGAGAAAGAGGGAGGGAAAGGGAAGACAGAAAAGTTGGGATCTCAAAGCAAGGCCTGGGGCTCTTAAGCCTTCAGAGATCCTGTCCAGAAAGAAGAACCAGTCAAACTGTGATTGAAGAAAAGCATGGATACATAATAAATCCAAGAGAGCATTTATGCTGTGTGGTTTGAATGTGAAATGTCCCCCATAGGCTCATGTTTGAACACTCAGTCCCCAGCTAGTGTTCAGGAAGGCTGTAGAACCTGCCAGTGGCACCTCAGTAGAGGAAGTCTGCTCTTGGTGGCATGCTTTGAGGGTTTATCACCTGGCCCAACTTCCTGCTCAGTCCTTCATTCCTAACCACAGACACAATGTGACCACTCAGGACACCACACCTTCCCTTCCATGATGAACTGCATCTTCTTAAACTCTAAGGAGAAATAAATCATTCTGATGTAAGTGTGTCTCATCAGGCATTTTTCTCACAGCAATAAGTAACTAACTAACATCTATACTGACGTCATGAAACTCAAGAAACAGTGTTTTGCAAGAGTCTGGGGGCAAATGTGCCCGTTATGACAGAAAAGCCGGCATAACACCAGAAACCCACCACAGGTTTAGGGTGACTGAGAATGGAGAGCAGTTTTGGTCATGAAGTTTTACAAGCCAGACTGAGCAAACTGAACAGTCTGTGAGGCATGGGGGGACTTAAGAGACACTTTGTTGACAATGAGACTAGAGATTAAGAGGGGGTTGTGTGACAGTGGAGAGTTTGTGAAGATGGGGATAATCTAACAGATTTGTGTATTGGTGGTAATGAACATTCTTTTCTTTTCTTGAGACAGGGTCTTACTACATAGCTGAGGCTAGCCTCCAACTCACAAGTGCTGAGATTACAGGCTTAGGGATAAACTTTAAACTGGGAGGGATGGATAATTCAGGTGAGAGAGGAATCATGACGAAGAAAGATCCTGAAGAAGGGCAGAGATAAGGCTCTTTAGAGGGACGTTTTCCACCCAGAAGAATGGATGAAAAACTTCCATGCTGTTTACATTTCCCAGAAACTCTCCTTTGATGTCCTCTTGCTCTAGAGCACTGTAAGCGTAAGGATGGTTCCTTTTTAAGTGTCTGGAATGGGCTTTCCAGTTTGCTGACACCTACAGTTACTGAAGCCTCTCCTAGAAGCTTGGAGAGAACTGAAAGCCCACAGTGGGAACTGTTTTACAAACTTATGGAAACAAATGCATTTGATTACCTTGATTCACCAATTGTGAGAGGCAGCAGATTTAGTGACTCTGTATATAAAACTTTTGACAATTTATGGAAAAACAAGGAAAATTATGATGCTGGTTGGTTTCTCCTAGCATCTCTGGATAGCCTGACAAAGAAAAAGAATGAACTCAGTGATAAAATTAACCAACTTCTAGCATATCAGAATATGGTGAAGGTCAATAATGAATTCAGTGATTAAACTGACTGACTCCAGATGCACGTAAACAGTTTAAAGGTTTCTAAGTGTGCCCTGGAAGAGAATCTTCTCTCCAGCAGCCACAGAGCTCACATTGTGGAAAATCAAACCAAAGCCCTCATTATAAGCTTGGCTGAATTACAAAGAAAATTCAAGTCCCAGCCTAGAAGGGTGTCAGTAGTTAAAGTAAGGGCATTAATTGGTAAAGAATGGGATCCTGTAACTTGGGATGGGAATATGTGGGAGGACCCTAGGCAGACTGAGAACTTTTTGAACCCTCAGATTCTCAAAGGATTATCTCATCTGAGGAAGTAGTCTCTCTACCCACATCAGAAGATGTCCTCCTACCTCCATCCCAAAATATTGCCTTTTCTGCCTTTGACAGAAAATCCATCCTTCATTGTCTGCTAAACCAGCAGTGTCTTTTCCCTAAGGAGACACCAGGCATGACAATATGGATGTCCCTCGGGGTCCTCCAATAGTTGCCTCTAGACCTATAACCAGACTAAAGGCTACACAGGCTCCCAGAGAGGAGACAGAAAGTGCAGTCCATGAAGAGGTGCACCACACTACTAAAGAGCTGATGAGTTTGCTAACTCACTCAAGCAGAAGTCTTGGGAATATGTGTAGGACTGGATTTTAAGTGTATGCGGTAATGGTAGAGGAAATACAGAATGGGTAGTAGAGGAAGGTAGTTATAAATACCAGCCAAGGCCACGTGACCAATTACAGAAATGGGGATTATAACTGACATGAATGTTTCTGTCATATTTTGTTAAGAATGTGTTTGTACAGGTATTTGTGTTTTCTTGCCTCAATTTCTTTATCATGTAATATAACATCAATGAAGAGAATAAGTGGTTAATCATATTTAAAATTAGAGATACTAAAAGAATGTCCCTCAAGGGTTGCCACCTATTCTAAAATTTACAGTGTGTTTATGATTATACATGGGATAGTTACATAATGTTAGGTATAATTTCAGTCTGATTATCGTTTTCATTTGGAGATTAATCACAATGTAAGGAAACATGGTTGTGTGTCAAGTTGACAAGGAGTGGCGTTGTGATGGCTATTCTTGATGACAACTTGACTACATCTGTTATTAACTAAAACCAAAGGGCCTGAGTATACCCATGGGGGATTTTTTCTTAATTAAACCATTTGAAGTGGGAAAAACCAAGTTTAATCCAGATCATCTAAGGAGGGGAGATCTACCTTTAATCTGAGCCACACCTTCTGCTGGCAGCCTATGAAAAGGACATGGAAGATGGGAGCTTGCTCTTTGCCTGCTTCTGCTCACCCTCCTCTGATGGCAAGCCCAGTCCTTCCTTCACTGGCATTAGATCCTATATATTTGAGATTCCAGTGCATACTAAAGACCAGCTGAGACATCCATACTCATGGACTGAACAACTGCCGGATTCATGAACTTTCTGTTCATAGACAGCAATTGTTGAATTAGAAGGACCACAGCCTGTAAGCCAGTCTAAGAAACCTCACACACACACACACACACACACACACACACACACACACACACATCCTATTAGTTCTGTTCCTCTAGAGAACCCTGACTAACACAGGTTGAACACGCCAGTTACGACAGAAAGGCCAACACAACACCAGAAACCCACCACAGGTTTAGGGTGATTGAGAATGGAGAGCAGTTTGGGTCAGGAGGTATTACGAGCCAGACTGAGCAAACTGAACAGTCTGTGGGGATACAAGGGTGGCATGGGTGACTTGAGAGACATTTTGTTGACAATGAGGCTACAGGTTAAAAAGGGGTTGTGTGACAGAGGAGACTTTGTGAAGATGGGGATAATTAACAGATTTGTGTGTTGGTGGTAATGAACATTTCTTATTTTTTGAAACAGTCTTACTACATAGCTAAGGCTGGCCTCCAATTCACAGTCCTCCTGTCTCAGCCCCCAGAGTGCTGGGATTGCAGGCTCAGGAATAAACTTTAAGTTGGGAGGGATGGATGGTTCAAGTAGAAGGAGAATCATGAAGAAGAAAGATCCTGAAGAAGAGCAGAGATGAGACACTTCAGAGAGTTAGTATTCCACCCAGGAAGGATGGATGAAAATGTATTACCCTTGTACTGGCTGGTCCATAGCAGCCTGACACACACTAGAGTCTTCAGAGAGGAGGGGCCCTCAGCTGAGAAAATGTCTCTGTAAGATCTGGCTGAGAGCCATTTTTTAGTTAGTGATTGATGGGTGGGGCCCAGCCCATGATGGATGAGTTTCCCTTGGCTGGTGGCCCTGGTTTCTATAAGAAAGCAGACTGAGCAAGTTATGAGGAGCAAGCTAGTAATCAGCACCACTTCATGACCTCTGCCTCAGCTCTTGCCTCCAGTTCCCTGCCCTGCTTGAGTTCCTGTCCTGGCTTCCTTTTATGATGAACTGTGATGTGGAAGCATAAGCCGAATAAACCCTTTCCTGCCCAAGTTGCTTTGGTTATGGTGTTACATCACAGCGATTAGTAACCCTAACTAAGACACCCTGTGTGGTCACGCATAGTTCTAGTAGCTGGAGACAGAGGGAGCTCTCTGCCACTGCTTTCCATTTCATGAAGAATGAAATGAAGAAGGGAATTATTTCAGCATTCTCTTTTCCTTTAGGCATAACACAACCATCCCACTGCCATTGGAGAGGAGAGATCACTTTGACCTGGTAATCACGAAACAAATAAAGAAAAACAGCACAAAGGTAGCTAGGTTTAGAGTAAAGGTAATTGGGATACTGGCACTCCATAGGAGGGATGGGAGGGCCATTAGAGCCTCTCCTGGAATTGCACACACCATGCCCTCCTGTCCTTCAGAGCTATTGATCATAGGAGATGCTAGAAGACATGGGAAGTGAGGGATTAATTGAAATGAGTGCAGAAATGAGTCCCTTTATATCAGCACAGTGGCTTCCTACAGGACCTCCCATGCCAGTCACAGCCCAGCCCCACAATTCTTCAGCTACTCGTCCCTTGGAGGGATGACCCAAGAACTTGCTGTGCTGTGGAACCCTCCTCTGAACCTCCACCTATGGAGGCTGTGATGGCTGTTCTTGGCTGTCAATTTGACTACATCTGGAATTAACTAAAATCTAAAAATGGAGGGCGCATCCATGAGAGATTTTTGCTTAATTTGAAGTGGGAAGATCCACTTCTAATCCGGATCTTTGAGGTAGGAAGACATGCCTTTAATCCAGATCACTTGAGCTAGGAAACCCCGCCTCTAATCTGGACCACACTTTCTGCTAGAAGTCTGTATACAGACTTGGAAGAAAGAAGCTTTGCTCTTTTCCTGCCTGCTCTTGCCTCACTAGCAAGTCCATTCCTTCATTGGAATTACAGCAGCAGTTCTCAACCTTCCTCCCACTTTGTCCCTTTAATACCGTTCCTCGTGTTGTGGTGACCCCCAATCACAAAATTGTTTGCGTTGCTACTTCATAACCATAATTTTGCTATTATGAATCCTAATACAAATGTTTTTGGAGATGGAGGCTTGCCAAAGGGGTCACAACCACTGCATTAGAGCTCACCTGTTCAGGATTCTGGTGAGCCTGAAGAGTGCCTGAGATGTCCAGCCCCTAAGACTGAACAACTGCTGAACTCTTGAACCTTCCATTCATAGGTGGCCATTGTTGGATTAGCTGAACTCACAGCCTGTGAGTCATTCCAATAGATCCCCTTTCTGTACATCTATAGATTCATTCTATAAACTGAAACTCTAGAAAATCCTGACTAATACAGGGTCAATGCTCCAGGCCCTCCCTTGGGCATCCACAGTCTTCCTCATCCTTGTACTACCTTTGCATCCCCCTTCCTCCTTCCTCTACCATTTACTGACGTTCGCAGCCTATCCATTACCCTCTCCAAATGCTGTGAAAACTCACTTGCATATCTTTCTTCAGAGTCTTCCACCCAACTGCGTTCCCTCTTGGAGAAGTTCCAGTCAGCTTCCCATTTTCCACTGACTGGCTCCTTCCATTAAGTTCACTTCTCCTGCCTAGTGTCTACTTTCTTTAAAACATATTATGAAAGACTGACGTCTTATATTATAAGCATGCCCTTGGGTGTGAATGTTTTTCCAGACATGTGCTGTGTCTGTCTGTAAAGAAGAAGGAAATAATGAAAGCAGGGAGGGGCCAAGTGGAGAGAAGAGGACATAAAGTAGTCCACAGGTGGAGGCACCTCGACCCCAGATGAGCCCCCAGCTCCTCCAGCGCCTACAGGATCCCAGGCTGGCACTGCCCTCGGTGTTCCCTCCTGTTAACAGTCCCCCTGTCTTCCTCGGTGCCTCCCTATAGATGTGCACGCAGTCATAGCGTCAAATCTTAAGTAGCAGCTCCAGCTCAGAAAAGCAATGCAAAGCGAGTGAAGGAAACAGGGCAGAGAGATGAGAATGTAATGCTAAAAAATTCATGCACCAGAGAACACGTGTGCTTTGCCTCCTATAGGCCCATCTGATAGGACCCTAGCAAAGACCTGGCTTTCTGGCACGCGCAGACCGTGGGAGGCCCATCCCAGTGTCTGAGGGCCACTGAGAAATGACCAAGAGTGGTGAGCTTCCCCTGGGTGTGCAAGAGAGCCGCACTTGCTTCTAAGAACCTGGCTGGGTGAAGAGCGCAAAATGACGAAGGAAGGAGAGGCGTCATCTACTTTCTACCTCCTTCCTCTGCTGATGAAGACAGCCCAGCAGACATCTGTCCCCTCAGGACTCACAGGCCCTGTGTGAGTTACAGCCCTGAGAGCCAGGGCAGGACACTGGGGCCAGAGCCCTGGACCTGGATGCTCTGTTTGCTCTGAGTCTAGGCTAGAAGAGGTGAGGGCCCTTGGCTTAGCTACTTGCAAAATCTCCTTCCCATCCCTGGCTCCTTACTCCCCTTCGGAAGCACTGCAGAGGCTGCATCTGATTAATGTTGTGCGGTGATATACACAGGAGCGGGCTCCGGATTCCTGGCAAGCCGCCCTGCGCCCTGCGGAGAGGAGGCTCTGCCTGCCCGATGGCGACCCCTGGCGGCCGGCGGAGACACTGCGAAGAGCTGAGAAAGTTTTTGTTGTTTGGGGGTTTTGTTTGTTTGTTTTGTTTTGTTTTGTTTAAGAGTGGGCTGGTATCGACTGAACCCCTGTAATCCCAGCTACCTGAGAGGCTGAGACAGGAGGATCACAAGTTCCAGGCCAGCCGGGACAAATGAATGAGACCCCTGTTCCTAAAGGCTGAGGGGTGTAGTCTCTTTGCGGAGCATCTGCCTGGTGTAAGTCAGGCCTCAGGTTCAATCCCCAAGGCCAATAATAATAGTTGTAGTAGTCGTAATCGTCATCGTAATAATAATAATAACAATAATAATAATAATAATAATAATAATAAGAAGAAGAAGAAGAAGAAGAAGAAGAAGAAGAAGAAAGAACAAACTAAATGTCCTAAGAGAGAAGACGGGGTAAGATATGCAGCCCCAGATGGAGCAGTGCAGGAGACAGGGACTGAAGGGAAAGGCAATTTTTCTGTTTCACAGTACAAGCAGGAAGCAAACATTCTGTTGGAAGTGGTGGGGGCTGAGAAGGGTAATTGGAGAGGAGGAAGGTGGAAATGTGAAAATCTGTTGGTAGTCGGAATGGAATCTGTTTAATATAATTCTTTCACAAATAACACTTATGAAGTGCCCCCCCCCCTCCTTTGAGCCAGGCTTCCTTCCATCTTCAGCATTGATCTATTTTCTCTCCTATGATTCCCAACCAGGCTGTGTTTTAGAAGAGGAATCTTTTGTGGGAGGTAAAACCTACACTACCTGCTTCCAGTGCCTGCAGTAATCCTGGCTTCCAAAAGTCAAAAGTCACCTGGACAGTCAACATATGCAGTTGGCTACTTGTTGCACATTGAACAATTTTCTCAACACCTCCTGGAACTCTTTCCAGAGTTGCAGAATATGAGAGCAAGGTCGAGTCTGTTAGTAGCAAATGGGAAAGTCACCCTCAGTTTCCCATCCCTCCCTGTTAGGTCTCACAGCCTCCCTCAAGCCCATGCCTGGCTGTGCAAACCCACCAGGAGATAGAGTGCATCCTGGATGTTTACTGTTCAAGTAACCAATTGGCACACACTTGACCAGCTTGGGAAGGAGCCTGATGCTTTTGGTCAGTTCTCAAAGTTTTCAAAGCGGTGTCTTTCACCTTGGTTAAGTTTTTCCTGATGCTCAAGACCTTCTTGAAGGAGCTCCCTCCACGAAGAAATTCTCCACAGAAGCCCCCCACCCCAATCCATAGTCATTGAAGTGGGACATACCCAAGGGAAAAGTAAGTAATGAACAATTAAATACTTGGTGGGTGACATTTCCTGGGGAGACACGGATAGATACCTTTTTACATAAGGTAGGACATAAACAACAGACTAAAGAAATCATCACATCCAGGTCCACCTTAGTAAAACCCTGTGTTTATTTCAGGAACATAGGTGAAGTATGATGAGTCCAAGGCAGCTGGATTCCTGAAGAGCTCACTTTAGCCTAGGTGAGGAGTCAGAAAAGCTGCATCCCTGCAGCTCCCTTAGAACCTACAAGCCACCTGGCTGAAGATTCTTCTCTTTCCCAGAACCCATATAACCTCAAGGAAGGCCTTTGTGAGTCTTAGAACATTCTTGCAAGCTATTTAGTGAGCCTCCAGCATTCTCTTGATGAGAACATCAGTCTGCAGAAGTGTCCTAGTCACTGTCTTACTGCCATGAGAACACACTATAACGAAGACAATTCTTATAAAAGGAAGCATTTAACTGGGGTCCTGCACACAGTATCAAAGGCTTAGTCCATGATTACCATGGCAGAAAGCAGACAGGCATGGCCCTGGAGTAGTAGCTGAGAACTTTACATCCTGATCCACAGGCAGCAAGCAAAGAGAAAGACAGACAGAGAGAGAGACAGAGAAAGAGAGAGAGACAGAGAGAGAGACAGAGAGACAGAGACAGAGAGAGACAGAGAGACAGAGACAGAGAGAGACAGAGAGACAGAGACAGAGACAGAGACAGAGAGAGAGAGAGGTGAATGGGTTTTTGAAAGCTCAAAGCCCACCCCAAATGACACACCTTCTCCAACAAGGCCACATCCACTCCCACAAAGCCACACCTTTTAGTCATTCCCAAATATCCCCACTCCCTGATGACCAAGCATTCAAATATACAAGCCTATGGGGGCTATTCTCATTCAAACCTCCACACGGAGGTAGCTACATAGTGTGGCTCTAGATGAAAGTGAAGGAAGATAAGCTGAGAGTACCCCCTGGTAGTATAAGAAATCAGAATGTGGAAAACAGATTCAGAAACAGCTCCTGAGCTGAAGGAACAATAACTGGTCTAGATTCTCTGAGGCAGTGGGCTACTTCTGCCCTCTAATTCAGCTGAGCCACTAGAAGAGCACATCACAGGGCAGGTGTGTCAGCAGAACAGAGGAGGAGAATGTTCAGATGGCCTAACTGCTCAAAGGCAAGAGTCTTCTGGGGCACAAAACCATCTCTAGTCCCAGAATCCTAAAGCTTATCTTGGGAATGCCTCCCATCCAAAGACACCATCTCTGAGAGTTTAATCTGCCACTGAGTTACCAGCAATAAGCAAGAAATGAGAACACAGGCCCTTCCTCCTCACTCTCATCTGCCCATCCATGCGTTCACTCTCTCAGTTATCTATCCAACCTTTTGTAGGCTTTCATCCACGTTTGTGGAGGCCAGTGGCTGACAGTCAATGTCTTCTTATATTGCTCCCAACCTTGTGTTTTGAGACAGGCTCTCTCACTCACTCTGGAGTTCACTGATTCAGCTAGACTAGCTGGCCAACTAGCCCATGTCCACTTCCCCAGCACTGGGATTACAGGTGCATACCACCACATCTTTTTATGTGAACACTGGGGAGCTGAACTCAGGTTCTCAAGCTTGCATAGAAAGTGCTTTACCAACTGAGTCATCAGCCCAGTTCCCACTCTTGCAGCTTTTTATTTAGTGGCTAGTATGTACTTGGCATGGGGTCTTTGCTGTCACGAAGACAAGATAATTGTGATTTCTTTTCTTTCTCTTCTAGGCAAGATTCTGAATTGAGAATTCAGAATTCAGAAACTCAGTTGTCAAGAGCCGCTCTGTCATCTTATACCTCCGCGAGTGTGGTGGGTCAACTAAGAGTTTCCCTGGACGTTACAGAAAATGTAGACACGGGGTCTTGGATGTCCAAGTCCACTATCACCAAACCCCTCTATTGCATCTAATTGTTTAGACTTTACAGATACACCCACCCACTTTCTGAAGCCACAAATGAGCATGGGACACAATGTACTGGCACTGTAGAACTGGGGACCGATCTGCCCAGCTCACCTCACTTTAGACCTCTGAAGATTAACATGTGAGCTGGTTCCAACAGCACCTCACACCAAGTACCCACCCCTGGGTGGGTACCTAGAACATTCCTGTAGCCCTTTTCTCTGCCTTCTGCCTCTCCCTCCCACTCCCTCCCTCCATGGGATTTGCATAAGTCCATGGCTTTACAATATTTTCTGAATTGTATTTGTATATTGTTAACAGTGGTGGTAGAATGCTGTATAATTATCCCCCAATTCATCAGGCTCCTTAACAAGCAAATGCCTTTTTTCACCCAATAAGTTTCCCTGGCTGAGGCACCAATCGGCCTGGTTGCTACGGAAACCAGAACGTTTCTCTGTTTTAATGGTATGTTGAAAGTACTGTGTGTGTGAATGCACACATATGGTGACTGCTTGCTTTCTACACCCTTTCTACTTTTCCTACCTCTGCTGACCTGCCTGGCATTGTCCCCACATCACATGTTTCCCGATGGTTCCCCCTCATCCACAGCCTTGCTTGTCCCTTCGCTGCCTCTCACCCTGCCTCCACCTCCCCCTACCCTTCCATCTGGTGTTCTCAGCTGCCTAAAAAGAAATACCAGTTGGCTTTGCATGAAATCGAAGAGGGAGAGAGAAATAAAAGGTAATTGTGGAAACAAAGCTTTGCAAAAGGCTTTGACCAGCCAGGTGTTTTCTGCTGGAAGGCCTGTGGTTTCAGCTGGCCACTTTCCTGGCACAGGCATGACTCGGAGAGGAAGAAGAGGACAGAGAGTAGGCAGCTCAGTGCAGGAGTAAAGGGGACCAAGTTTCAGATCTTGAAGGCACCATCTGCTGCTGCTGCTCTTGGGCACCAATGAAGACACCTCCCCCCCCCACCCCCCAAGTCCCTCCATTTGGCTCAAGGACTGTGGGAGATGGGGAAAGCTCTGTTGAGACTTATTTGTTTATGCATTTATTCAACAAGCGTTTCCTGAATGCTCAGTCCACGCCAGGTGCTGTTCTAAGCCCTGGGAGACACAGATGGCCCTGTCCTCGAGATGTGTGACCCACTCTCAGGTAACCTCCAAGGCAGCATGGGGGGGAGGCTTTGTGACACTTGGGAGGGAGAAGAATAAGAGCTGGAACCTCAGGCCACAGTTCTTAGCTGTGACCTTGGGTAACTGACTAACTGCCTTTAAGACTATTTCCTCTTCCCTAAAAGTGGTGTCATTGTGCAGCTATTTCTGAAGATTAAACAAAATAATGAATATTTATCAGTAGACTCAGTGTCTTAGTCAGTGTTCTGTTGCTGTGAAGAGACACCATGGCCACTGCAACTCTTTTAAAGGAAAGCATTTAATTGGTGTCTTGCTTACAGTCAGAGACTTATCATCATGGCAGGGAGCATGGCACTGAAGAGCTACATCCAAATCTTCAGGCAGCAGGCAGAGAGACTGGCCATGACATGGGCTTTTGAAACCTCAAAGCCCATCCCCAGCAACATATTTCCTCCAACAAGGCCACACCTCCTAATCCTTCTAATTCTTCTCAAATGGTGCCACTCCCTGATTTAAATATATGAGCCTATGGGGGCCATTATTACATTCTTAATTAATTAAACTATCACATTCCACTCTCTGGTCTCCACAGGCTTATAGCCACATCATAATGCAAAATGCATTTAGTCTAACTTCAAAAGTTCCCATAGTCTTTCATGGTCTCAACACCATCCAAAGTTCAGTCTCTTCTGAGACTTATGGCATTCTCTTAAGTGTAACTTCTGTAAAATCAAAATCAAAAAGCAGGTCCCGTACTTCCAACATACAGTGGGACAGAATATATATTACCATTCCAAAAGGGAGGAAATGGAACATAGCAAGGGTACTGGATAGTTTTATGTCAACTTGACACAAGCTAAAGCCATCTCTCTGAGCAGAGGGAACCTCAATTAAGAAAAATGCCTCCATAAGATCAGGTTGTAGGCCAGTCTGTAAGGCATTTTCATAATTAGTGATTGATGGAAAGGGCCCAGCTCATTATGGGTGATGCTATCCCTGGGCTGGTGTCCGGGTTCTATAAAAAAGCAGGCTGAGCTAACCATAGGAACAAGCAGTAAGCAGCATCCCTCCATGGCCTCTGCATTAGGTCCTGCCTCCAGGTTCCTGCTCTACTTGATGTTCTTTCCTTTGATGATGAACAGTGATGTGGAAGTGTAAGCCAAATGAACTCTTTCTTTCCCAAGTGGCTTTGGTCATGGTGTTTTGCCACAGCAATAGAAATCCTAACTAAAACAGTGAGGAAATATTGGACCAAAATAAGACCAAAAAACCACCAGGGCAACCTCCAAACTCTCAAAATGCTCTTCAGATCTCCAACTCCTTTCAGCTTTGTTGATTGTGACACACTTCTCCCACTTGGGCTAGTTCCGCTCCCTGTTAGCAGGTCTTGTTAATAGGTATCCCACAGCTCTGGCATCTCTAACATCTTGGAGTTTCCAACAAAAACCAGGCTTCATTGTGCATAGCTTCATGCAATGGTCTCTCTGAACTTCCATGCAGGGACATTCCTGACACATGCCTGGCCTCAGTGGCTTTCCTTGGCTGTGGAGGGAGATTCTTTTCTTATATCCTAGACTCTGACACCAGAGCCTCATGGCTGAAGCTGCCAAGTTTTGCTGTTTGCTGAGACTGGAACAAGTCCCCCTTATTCAAATGCATTTTTATCAGCTTTCTGTTTCCCTCACTGCTCAAGCTTTTCTTTAATTCCTTTTCACAGGTTGGAAACTTAGCTGGGTGGGGCGCTGCCCTGAGGTCACCACTCCTTTTTTCTATTTAGTATCATCTTTTCTTTAAACATTTTATCTCTTTGAGCACTGCACTTAGCTCCATTATACTTCCTGGTGCCCCCTTTCTTCTCAAACTGTACATTTTGCAATTGTCCTTGCTCAGCTTGTTCTTTTTCATTATAGAGCTGAATAAAAGTCTCACAAATAACCACATGACAGAGTCAATACTAGGCTGTCTTGAAATCTCCTCTGCCAATGCTATTATTCCAAAACTCTTCAATTTAGCCTCAGGCAGATTTTTTTTTTCTTGGACAAGGGCAAAAAGTGCTGCCTTCTTTGCCAATGTATCATAAGAACAGTCTTTAGGCCATTTACTAATGTGCTTCTCATCCAAAACGTCTTGAGCAAGGCCATCATAATCTACACTGTTCTCAGCACCACTCTCTTCCATGTTTGTACTAGTATGACCCACTAAGTCCTGTTCAAAGCGTTCAATTGATTGTCTAGTCCAAAGTCCACATTCTTCCAACAAGCAGCATGGTCAGGCCTGTCACAGAAATACCTCACTCTTGGTATCAACTTGTCTTAGTTAGGGTTACTATTACTGTGATGAAACACCATGATCAAAAGCAACTTGAGGAAGAAAGGGTTTTTTTCCTCACAGTTTGATATAACAGTTCATCATCAAAAGCACTGAGGGCAGGAACTCAAGCTAGTCAGGAAACTGGAAGCAGGAGCTGATGCAGAGGCCATGGAGGGGTGCTATTTACTGGCTTGCTTCTCATGGTTTGCTCATCCTATTTTCTTATAGAGCCCAGGACCACCAGCCCAGGTATGGCACCACTCAAAATGATCTGGGCCCTCTCCCATCAATCAGTAATTATTAAAATGCCTTGTAGCCAGATCTTATGGAGACTTTTTCTCAGTTGAGGCTTCCTCTTCTCTAATGACTCCAACTTGCATCAAGTTGACATAAAACTAGTTATCACAGTTGCTTGGCCCTGAAAGGGAAGTGACTGAATGACAAAAAAAGATGCCCTGTGTGTAAAGCTGCTTCAGAGGGGACTACAAATTATGGGGCAGGATTGGACGTGGTAGCACATGGTTGTAATTTCAGGCAAAATCAAGATCAATATATGTTTGAGCCAGCCTGGGATATACTGAGAGACCCAGATGAAAGAGGAGGAAGAAAGGAGGAGGGATGAGGAGGAGGGAAGAGGAGGAGGAAGGACTATGAGATTAGAGGGGGAAGCATCAATGAGGAGCCTCCAAGGCTGATGGTCTAATTCAACTGTGTTTGAAGGTTGAGAAGAAATGTAAGGCAGGAATAGACTGGAAGCCTTGGTTTGCTCTTGTCAAAGAAACAGAAGAACTATAGGAGGTGCTCTGGGTTATGTGGTACCTCCAGTCCTCCTCTCCACCCCAAGCAAGCATTCTTGAAATTTATAATCTAAAGGATGTGATGCCATACCTTTCTCATGCTTTGTATTTACACAGAGACAATGCTATCTCTGAAACAAAAGTTCGAAGGGAAACCAGAGGGACACAGGTAAGAAGACAGAGGGAAATGTACTCAGTGCTTTCCCCAGCCCACCTCTGTGTGTCTATAGGAGTAAGAATGAGCATTTGTGTTTTAGGATGCTTACTTTTCTCAACAACTCCACAGAAAGGAGACTTTTCCAAACATTGATTCATATTCTTAATCTTTTCATAAATATTAGAATAGATTACTTCTACAGCTAGAAGGAAAATACAGAAATATTTTACTGGACTTGATAATGCTCCAAAAGATATATGCATATAGGAAACATTTTGTGTAATTGAATATCCATTTGTGTGTGTGTGTGTGTGTGTGTGTGTGTGTGTAGTGGGTAGATTTAACTATCTGAGCTTTCTCACAATACCCAACAGAGATACCATCGCCCCCTAAACAGCAGGAAGCAGTTCTAAGAAAATGACACCCCTTCTCCCTAAGGTCTCACAGTTCTCAGAGTTATGGATAATGGTTCTAGGGTTGGGGGTGGAAGAAACTGTTAAACTCAGTACTTTCCTTAAGGAAAGAAAATATGTCTCAAAAAAAAAGTGGGGGAAGAAGAAATGGAATGGATAGGTATAAGATATTATGGTAGACTATCATATACATTAGTAAACAAATTTAGTAAAATAGCAGCCTTAGATAATTTGCACTGTAATTTGCACTGTTATGAATTCTTATATGTTGATACAAATAAAAACTTTTATATTCCTATTTAAGATAATTTGTATATTGATAAATATACAGAACTATGTTTGTTATATTGTACACATATTTTTACTCTTATTTGAAATATTTGTATATTAATACAAATGTAAATTTATATCTGTCATACTGTATATATGTTCTACTTCTGTTTAAGATACTCTGTATACTGATATATATTTAGGATTATTATCATATTACATATTGCACTATACATTCCTACCTCTGTTAAAGATATTTTGTGTATTGTCACAATTTAAAGTCATTGTCCTTTTACTGTACATTTCCTTACAGACTGTTTGCCTTATTTATATGAAGCCTTAGTCCTTAGGTTGTTTATGTAGATAAGACTTATAGATTTATTGTCACCTATGCTTGTCATCTCTATAATTATGTTAGTTAGGTTATCCAGATTTATAAATACATAGGTCAGATGGACAGATAATCTTCAAACACTTCATGGACCTAGAGAATATGGCATTTAAATAACTTAGAATTCTATTGATATGAGACACAATTGCTCCTGGCAGCACCAATTTGATCCCAAGAGAATGTTGGGCTTCTAGGACATTTCCATTTGGAAGTTTGTCTTCTTGGCACAAAATGGCCTACTTGGCAAAGAACTGCCCTTGCCTCAACTGCTGACAGTACAAATGCTGTCCTTTCTGGACATGCGGGACACAAGGAAAGCGACCACTGTACTTTGCCAAGACAAGGTAAGATGGTCTTTCAGAATTCCTGCCTCTGAAAATGGTCTGTCAGGTACTCTAGGCCTGTAGCCAGTTTGAATGCACCAACGATACTGAGAAACATTAGGTGACTGTCCAGGCTGCTAGCTGTCTCTGTCTACTCTTGCGAGACTCCCGAAAGTTGCTTGTGTCCTTCTCCCATTTCTCAGGTATTATTATATTCCTTCTCAGCTCTTTGATGAGGTTAAAGACTAGCAGTTATAGTTACAACTTAGTATATATACATATATAATATCTTAGATAGAATATATTAAGTATTAGACTCAGGTTCTTTAGGATAGGACACCTTTTGGAATGATCTTTGTAACATGCCACCTACCCACACTCTAGACTTCCCTGGATTTTAGTATGTGTTTTTTGCTTGATATTGTTTGCATTTATTGTAATTCCAACTTATCTAGGTCATTATCCCTCATTACTCCTGGACAATATTTGATAACCATTTCTTTGTATATAGTCTAGTATTGGGTTAGAACCTTCTTATTTAGACAAAAGGGGGAGATGTAGTGGGTAGCCATTCCAGCCTTCGCTTAGAAGCTCCAACCCCCATTGAGGCTTTGGTAATGGTCACACCCACAAGGCGGGGCTGAGGGAGGAAGCTGAAGACCCAGAATCGAGAGGAGAGATCTCTCTTGGTTCTGGGACCCTGGATGTTGGAGGTAGACCAAGCAGAGTTCTCCAGAGAACACCGCCGGACTGTGCCATACCTTTGCCAGACCCTACAACCTATCCCTTCATTTGTAAGTTATCCCACAAAATAAACCTCCCTTTTAACTATGTGGAGTGGCCTACATAATTTCACCAATGTGTGTGTGTGTGTGTGTGTGTGTGTGTGTGTGTGTGTGTGTACCAAAGGTCAACATTGAGTATCTTCCTTAATTCCTCTCCACTTCATATTTTGAGGCAAGGTCTCTCACTGAACCTCAAGCTTGCCAATTCTTCTAGACTGGCTGGTCAGTGAACTCCAGGGATCCTCCTGTCTCTGCTTCCCTAGCATTCAGCTTATAGGCACGCACCACTGTGCCCAGTATGTAGGTACTGAGGATTGAATTCATGTCCTCATTCTTGTTTGCCAAGCAGTTCACTAAAGAAAAAAAAAATTCTCCCATCTCCACAGCCCTGAGTAAAACATTTTAAAATGGAAATCTAGGCGAAGTTCTGGGTTTGTATTATGCTGTCTGAGCCTCACAACACTCACCTGATACAATTTCCCTCTGCCTTATAGCTTTTTTACACAGTAGAAAACTGCAGGTCAGCTGAGAAACTGACCAAAGTTCACACTTTTAAACAGCATCGAGGCCAGCAGTCAGGTGTCCACCTGACCTCAAAGGCCCGTGTAGATTCACTGTTCATGCTACTGACTAGAACCAAAGCGTACTTCCTTGATCAATAACATCATTGCTTTTGATAAAAGTGTACTTGCCACCTCTGTCCTAATTTGCTTTATATTCCTGTGACAAACATCATGACCAAAAAGAATTTGAGGCAAGAAAGGGTTTATTTCACCTCACAGGTTACAGTCTGTCATCAAGAGGAGCCAGGAACAAAGCAGAGGCCACGGAGAGGTGCTGCTTGCTGACTCGCTCCCCATGGCTCACTCAGCCTGCTCTCTTATACATCCCGGACCACCTGCTCTGAAGTGGCACCACACACAGTGAGCTGGGCCCTCCCACATCCATCCCTAACTGAGAAAATGTCTCCACAGGCCAATCTGGCGGAGTCCTTGATTGAGATCCCCTCTTCGCCGGTGACTCTAGTTTGTGTCAAGCTGACGGAAACTAACCTACCTGCACACCTTCCTCTCTCCTGAGCACATAGCTGGTTCTCCATCATTGTGTTCTGTCCCCTCATCCTCCAGATTTCCCAAGATTCCACATTCCCTTCCTCTCTGCCTCTCGTCATCTGAATCCCAGTTCTATTCATACAACTCCGAACTCTGATTATTAAGAAGACATCACTGATACAAGAGTGTGAGAATCTGTGCACTGTGTTTTCATTCTCTTGATACTGTCTGCTTCATAAAATGTCTGTTTGGTAGGACTGAATGCAGTAAGACAGAGCAAAATGATTAATTTCAAGTAGCAGAAGGGGGGAGTTCTGGCCCAGTGAGATTTTGTAGCAGCTTTATTGAGATGTATTTAACATATAATGAACCACATACGTTTATAGTGTATAATGTGACAGATGTTGACAGATCTAGATAGAAACCCAGAAGCCATCACTGCCTGCGAGACAATAAGCGTCTCTGTCATCTTCAAAAGTTTCCTCTACTTAGGACAACTGAGGTTTTGAAATATTTGAAATTGGGTCAGTTCCTAAGCAACATGACTGTGGATAAAGTGGCCCCAGTAACCATGGCAGGGCTCAATGACATTTTTGTGAACTAAATGTAGCTTCACAATCAAATTTTGTGGGGTTTTTTTGTTTTGTTTTTTGTTTTTTGTTTTGTTTTGTTTTGTTTGTTTGTTTGTTTGTTTGTTTGAAATCTGTTCACAATTCTAGAAGTAATTCTTGGGGGAAATTAGCTGGCTACAGACATATTTGCCAAAAATCATGTGAGGAAGATAATCTCCAGAAAAACACATCATGTACCTGATAGTGCATTCTGCACAGCCCTGGTCAGAAAAATATGTCTGCACTTAAAGTGGGAGAAAATGTACAGTGGAAATTTTCAGCCTAACAAAGCTCAACTTCCAGCCCCATGGACCACATCAACAGACATCACAGCAGGTGAGCACACCACAGACCCAACAGGGCCAGAAGGGGAGAGCCAAGGAGGAACCCCATTCCAGACATCCCCAAGTAGCCCCCATGTGAAAGTGGGGGGAAGAGCAGGCTGATGAAGAATCCAAACTGTAGACTCAGCTCCTCCAGGACACACCCATTTATCTTGGTATCTCTGATCCCTACAGTTCCTAGGATTGACCTAGGTGAGGCTTTTTTTTTTTTTTTTTTTAAGAAAGGTTGAATTGAGAGGGTCACTTGACACAATTTTCTGTACAAATAAGAGTTCTGAATAACAACCAATGGAAACTATACCACTCTAGAATGAGACAGCAAGGACCCACCTGAGATGAGTTCCTCTTCATTCAAGGGGATGTCATGCACTGAGCACCTGCTAGTGGCAGATGCCTTGTGAGATTACAACTTTATGATGAAGATAGGCAGAAATGTAGACATGGTGATGGGGCTGTAGAAAAATGTGGAGGTCAGTGGCATCTAATCTCTCTCAAGAGTACAAGGACCTCCCCAAAGCCATGACCTTCAAGCGTCATCAAAGCTACCTGAAGGAATGCTATTCCCAGCTTGCTTATTATGCGTTTGTGTAACACTAAGTTCAGCCACTTGACTTTCTTGTGTACCATAACAGCTTTTTCTAGCCCACTAATAACAAGTCTTGGAACAAGCAATCTTAACCTGGAGTGAAACAGCTCATAAAATGTATACAAGGGGGAATGTCAGCGTGAGACCTGGATGTATGAGCCACCACAGTGCTTAATTAGTGGAGAGGAAGGGTTTTGTTGGAAAAATAATTCTGCTTTAAGTTCTTAATTATTTTAAAAAATTTAGTGTGTGTGTGTGTGTGTGTGTGTGTGTGTGTGTGTGTGCGCGCGCCCACATGAGTGTGAGCACACATACATGAGTTCAAATGTGTCACAGAGTGCCTGGTGCCCATGGAGGACAGAGGAGACTGTTGGATTCCCCTGGAGCTGAAGTCACAGGTGATGTGGGTGCTAGAACCACTTGGACCCTCTGTAAGAAGAGCGACTGCTCCTAGCTGCTGTGCATCTCCCCAGCCCCCAAGTTGTTGTTCTGATTAAAGCACTGAGTCTTAAACACCTTTAGTGAAGACTTTGAGGAGACCTAAGAGACCGGCAGAGGAATCAGGAAGCTAGCTGAGGAGGAAGGAAACAAAAATGATGGTTTGATAGAGAGAGGGAATGCTTGAGAAGGGTCAAAGTAGGTTAAGAGATGTCTGGAAGCTGGAGAACAAAAAGGTCGATGGGGAAATAAACAGACTGTGAGCATAAAAGGAAGGAACTAACTGATGCACAGCAGAAGAAAGAATGAGATACGGGGGCTGGGAGAGGATTGAGACGGTGGGTGAGGCTGGGATGGAGGAAACAGCATCCACAGCCCATCTAATTGCCTAGGAAGAAGTGCAGGACACAGGGAGCAGGGAAGGGTGAACAAAGGCCATCCCTGGGGCACCAAATCCACTGTCCACTTTCCAGTGGACACCTGGGACAAGCTGCAGAAGGCCACTTGTGTCGTAAAAGCCAAGGTGAACCCTGTCCCCAAGGACATCCTTCTCTGTCCTTCACCAGCTTCCAGCTGGTGCTCTCGTCTCTAAGACCAGGTGGCCAAAAGACGTCTTTAGTGGTCGGCCCCTTGACAATGTAGTGCAGTCCCTAATCTAGAAGCTTCTGTTTCACATTCACAGAAGTCTCTGGAACAAGAGCCTAATAAGGATGCTTCAAGTCTGTCCCATGATATGAGGAATGCCTGGCTTTATCATGAAATACCTGCCAGCTACTAAATCTTGAGACAGCAAATGTTCTCCTTAACAATCTGTTTGGCCTTTTTGATTGAATTTATTATTTCCTTGGCTTGGTTTATTTTCTGTAGGAAATATGAACAGCATTCCCTGAATTCTGATGAGGTTTCGTTAAGAAAGCTTGTATGGATATAAACTTCATACCCACATCATTCACCACACTGAAGAGCTCTCCTCCCCAAGTTATCAATACAGTCAAGAAACAAGCAACAAGAAGTGAACCATATGGCTGTGGTTGAACTGATGTGAGCATGTCACTAAACAGAAGGCACTATTTATACCTAATAAATATTAACTGAGCCTGCCAGGTATCACAAGACCATTAATGATCAAACCAAAAGTGCTTATAGGGAAACTCAAGCTAAAGGTTAGTAAAGGAAAAGCTAGTAAATATCAAAGGTAACATTAAGGTCTTGAGATCACATAAGCAGGTCATAAGCTGGGACTCTGTGGACAGAAAAGGGAGGATATCGTTTTTTTGGTTTTGACCCTTGTTCAGTCTTTTGGTTTCTTAAAGGTAAGTGGGAGGTGCTGTTCAGTCCTTTCCTGGCATTTGAAAGGCCTAGGCTTCAATCTCCAGCACTGCAAAATAACACTGTTGCTGCTGCTGCTGCTGCTGCTGCTGCTGCTGCTGCTGCTGCTGCTGGTGGTGGTGGTGGTGGTGGTGGTGATAAATATAATACCTAGGTATACCTTCTCCTTAATTTTTCCTTCAAATGACCAGATGGGATCCAAGTACCCTCAAAGGAAAGGAGACAATGTAACTGACTAAGGCCTGGGTTAGCCTAGGCTAGTAGGCAGAGGTAAGACAGGCAATACAAGGCTGATGCTGCCACAGGCCCCTCACAGTGAGCTTCTCTTTCTATGACCTCATTGATTTCTTAGAGACATTCTCTTCTGGATAATGATGATGGTAGTTCATGGGGTGATGGTTACACAAGTTCCACCATTGGGTTGGCACCCTCTGTCCTGGTTCTGTTTGTTCAGCAAGAGCACAAGAGAGCCCAGGACCAGAGAGTGCTGCAAGTCCCCATGGCATCCCATGACAGCCCATGACAGCCCATGACAGCCCATGACTGACTAGGGAGGGAAGGGAAGGACCTCTTTTCTTTTTCCCAGGGAACCAGAAAATATCAAGTCAAACAAAAAAACAAAACATTTTAAACCAGAAAAGTCATGCCACTTTTGAAAGGTATTATAACCACTTATGACAAATGGTTGCTTTTAATTAACCTTTTATTAAGTGCCTTCGATAGTGTGTGTGTGTGTGTGTGTGTGTGTGAGATTCAGTGTTTTTTTTTTTTTTTTTTTTTTACTTTTTGAGACAAACTCTCAAGTATCCCAGTTTATGCTGTACTCAAGACTGAACCCAGGACTTCATATGTGCTAAGCAATCATTCTACCAACTAAGCTATAGCCCCAGCCCTAATTTGGCATTTTTAAGGCTAATTTTTGCATTAAAGCTGAGAGGTAATGCACTCTGTGATCCCAGCACTCAGGAGGCTAGAACAGGAGGATGTGGCACTCCACCCTGGCTTGGATTTCAAAAGACCTTGTTTGAAAACAAGAATCAGCATAAATTGTTCAAAACAATGGGCTGCTTTGTGCTACTCTTCTCCATGCATATCACACTTGGATCGCGTTTGTTCCACCACCTTTTCCCCTTCCCTGGTTCCCTTCATCTTCCCTGATCGTCCCTTTTCTTGTGTATGTCTTTGAATAGAAATCTGCAAGGCAGGGATATTTTTTTATTCGTTCTTTCAGAGTACCACACAGCATGTTTTGATCACATTCATCCTCCTCTCCCAACTCTTTCCAAATCTACCCCCCCTTCCCAACCCACACAACTTTGTATCTTCATTTTTTAAAAACCCATCAAGATCAAAAATTTGTGCTACCTAAATATTCTTAGATGTGTCATCTTCTACTGGAGCAGGGTCCACTTACCAGGGGCTGTGCTTGAAGAAAAAACTGCCTCTCCCTCTCCCAGCAGCTAACAGTTGACAACAGCCCCATGACTAATGGTGGGTGGGATTTCATGCCAACTGTTGTATCTATGCTGGGATTTGGTCTGGCTTTGGCTAACAAAGGTTTTGTGTACACTTTTTCAACCACTATGATTTCATATGTGCATCTGTCCTGGTGTGTCCAAATCACACTGTTTCCTTGTAGCCAGTGTACACACCCCTAGATTGTACACTCTTTTCACATCCTCTTCAGCAAATATCCCTGAGTCTTAGGAGGAAGAGGTTGCAGAATATGTGTTCTATTTGAGGCTGAGTGCTCTGTAGTCTCTTATTCTATGCACCTTGGCTGGTTGTGGACCTCTGAGCTAATCAGCATCTCAGATATGGATTGAGAAGTTTCTCAGATGAGAACTAAGAGATGCATTTATCTATGAGTATAACAATAAGTCTTCATGAGTTGGTTTAATATTGTGTCCAATTAGCCAAATAAGAGTGTCATGTAATTAGATTTTTCCTGCCTGGCCCACAGTCACTCAGACCCAACCAAGAAAGCACATAGAAACTTATATTGTTTATAAACTGTATGGCCATGGCAGGCTTCTTGTTATCTACATCTTCTATCTTAAATTAACCCATTTCTGTTAGTCTAGACTTTGCCACATGGCTTGTGGCTTACTGGTGTCTTTACATGTTGCTTTTCATCACAGCAGCTGCCCATGTCTCTTCCTAGCCTTCCTGTTCCCAGCCTTCTCCTCTTCTTTTCCCACCTACCCTATCCTTCCTGCCTGGCTACTGGCCAATCAGCACTTTATTTATTTTACCCAATCAGAGCAACACATTTGACATACAGAACATCCCACAGCAGTATCACTTCTCCCTTAAAGTCTATGACCTATCTAGTCATAAGTCCTTGATCTGATAATGGTGCCAGGTATGAGTTTTTACCTTGTGGAACAAAGCTTAAATCCAATCAGAAAGTGGTTGGTTACTCCATGATGTTTATGCCACTATTTTACAAGTGGACATACTTTGCCAAGCCAGTCATTAGTGTAGCTCAAAGTGTCCTAAGCTGGGTGTGACTGATGGTTACTTCTCTCCTCTGGTAGCCTGTGCATCACCTCCTAGCACTATAAAAGCTATCCAGAAAGGATGAAGCTTCTAAGTCAGCACCAGCTTGATTTCTCCATGTTCTGTGAGTTAGGTATATAATATCACATCTTGCCATTGTGTTCTAGGGGGTAGCCAAGAGAATGTCAATAGCCTGTAATGTTTAGGGGTCTATAAGATCTCAGTGACCAACAACTCCAAAAAAGAGTAAAGAGTAACTCACCCCTAGCAGTGGGATTTTTGCTATTCTATGATGTCTAGTGGGAGTATTGCTGCCCTGTGATAGATAAACTTCATTTTAACTCTCTCTCTCTCTCTCTTCTCTCTCTCTCTCTCTCTCTCTCTCTCTCTCTCTCTCTCTCTCTCTCCTGTCCTCTCTCTCCTCTCTCCTCTCTCTCTCTCTCTCTCTCTCTCTCTCTCTCTCTGTATGTATGTAAGCTTCTACAGTAGTAGGTTTTCATGTAGCTTTTCAAAAGGTCTTTAATGTTATTTGTCCCTCTCCATATTCCCTCCTCTACCTTCCCTCCCCACCCTGACCCCAATTTAACCTTCCTATCCCATTATTTCCTTTAAGGCAAGGATTGTTAGGCTTGCATTGCCAGTGAGAAAATTAAGGTTCAAGGGATTTAACTAGCCTGTGCCAATTTTTGTGAACAGTTGGTGGCTGAGTTGGGTCTGTCTGCCCTGCTGATAGCTATGCTGTATGGCTGAGAGAGCATATAAGGAACATGGTTCAGTCTGTCACACACACACACACACACACACACACACACACACACACACACCTACCTGACAGTCTGCAGACACATCTGACTCTCACTGGGGAAATTTTTTTCCTGTCAGGTGTGTGCAGTCTGGCCAAACAAGACATGATTGGGAACAATTGTGACATGACATGGTCAGGAATGAGGAACAGATGGGGCTTGAGTGCAGAGAAACCCTCAGGGATCTGATTTCCAGGGAGGGAGACATGACCATCTTGATGATTTCCATCATGCTTTGGCAGAACAGCCAGAGGGAGAGTGACAGCCATAGCTGATGTGTTTGGAAACAGCTGAGGCCCAAAACCACCCGCTTCCTCCAACCCTAAGTTGTCTTTCTCAAGCTGATCTGTCCTGTGTAGGTGTTTTTGTTTTTGTTTTTGTTTCGGGGGGGGGGCACCACCCAGCACCCAAATAAATACATGGAGACTTATCTTTATTTATGAATGCCCAGCCTTAGCTTGGCTTGTTTCTAGCCAGCTTTTCTAACTTAAATTATCCCGTTTCTCTTTAACTGTGTTTTGCTCTGGGCTTTTTTACCTTTCTTTATTCTATATAGCTTTCTTTCCTTCCAGTCTATGACCGGCTGGGTGGCTGGGTAGCTAGCCTTTGACATCCTCCTCTCCTTTTCTTGTTCCTTCCTCCTCTCTCAAGCCTAGATTTCTCTTCCTATTTATTCTCTCTGCCTGGCAGCCCCACCTATCCCTCTCCTACCTAGCTATTGGCTGTTCTGCTGTTTATTATACCAATCAGGTACTTTAGGCAGGCAAATAACACAGCTTCACAGAGTTAAATGAATGCAACATAAAAGAATACAACACATCTTTGCATCATTAAACAAATATTCCACAGTGTAAATGAATGTAACACATCTTAAACTAATATTCCACAACAGTCTTGAATTTTGGAGCAAAAGAGACTCATATAGAAGAGGCAGAAACCAATGACCAAGTGTGACTTCTCTCTAGGAATGAGTCCTATCCATGACTAAGACAGGCCTACAGTGTTTCAGACACAGCAGCTGAACCGAAGTAAACTGAGAGAGGGTGGGACAGGGGCTTTGGAAGGCCAGGTTCCTAGTCACTGGCTATTTCCCATAATTGTATGCTCCTGGAAAAATCTCCCAATGCTTTCTGAGCCAGTACAAGGGAGCTAGGTGCCTTGTGTTTCCAAAATAGGAAAATTTTTAACCTAAGCCTACCAAGCATTCTCTCTAAAAGAACCCTTCCTGGAAATCTAAAACATACATAAGGACTAGAGGGCTGGACATAGGGCCCAGTAGACAGCGCTTCCATGGCCTGCAAGAAGTCCTTGGTTTGATCACTGACACTATGAACAAAAGCCTAAAAGAAGAGAAGGAGGAAAGTACAGATGGCAAAGGCCTTCGCCCCCACCCTGTGCAGGAAGTTCAACCCCCAATGCAGGGGAGCAGGTTCAACAGAGAAACTGTTGGAATAGACTGGCTGCTATGGTTCCTCAGCAAGGAGACTGAGGAATGAGTCACTTCCCTTCCCATCCTGCACTTCAATCAGAAGGCATTTGACAGCAATCAAGAACACCAGCCCCTGACTCAACAGATTTAAACAACACAGAAAGGGATTTTCTAAGAAATCCAGAAACAGGCCTCTCCCGCATTAGCCAGGTCATCCCATCTTCCTTCTGTCTCTTCCTTCTGTCATCCCCCACATGGCACGGTTAGGGTTCATTCCCAAAGAGACATCACCTGGTCCTGGTAGTAAACTTCGTAGAGTCATGAAGATGGCTTCTGGCTTCTGGGAGCTACAGGCAGACAATGTAGTGTACAGTCGAAGAAAGTCAGCCCTCTCCCAACACATCTTCTTATAAAAAATAAGTGTTTCCCAGAAACTCCCTCCTGCCTCCAGTTGTGGGTGAAGAAGATTCAGAACTGTCCAGTAAGCTAGAGACCAAAATCAGAGTCCCATCACAGATGAAAGCTGGATGTAGGACTTGATAAGGATGACAAAGGTAAAGTTTGATTTCCTGGTGCCTCTTTATTGTTCTTCCTCAATAAACCCTGTTGTATATCTAGACAGATTGTCACTCAGAGTAAAGACTCTATTCCTCCATGTTTCATTCCACCAAGACCTACAGTCATGTGATTGCATACTGGCTCATGAGATACAGGTAAAGGAGCTGTGTAGCACTTCTTAAATGAAGAGGAAGGAAGGGAGGAAACAAGGATTCAACTTCCAGTCCTAGGGGTTCAAGCCAGGGTTTCTACAGGCAGATTGGTTTTAATCTTGCCATCCCAATGGCAAAAAGGAATAAGTCACTTCCTTCCCTCTTCTACACATCTGCTAAGAAAACTGCCACTTGATTCTGATTTCCTCCTTTTTGTCAAGCATGATGGCTGGATCTCCATCAGCCATCTTGTGTCATGAGTTTGACCCTAATAATAGGAGCCATAGCTAAGGATGGTGTCACAGTTATCTTTTAACTCTCAACTTGACACAGCCTGGAGTCATATAGACAAACCTAGATTGAGGAAGTTCTCAGATCAGATTGGCCTGTGGGCATGTCTGTGGAGCAATGTCTAGATTACTAATTGATACTGGAGGACCTACTCACTCTGAGTGGCACCGTCCCCAGACAGGTGGCCCTGTGCTGTCTATGAAAGACAGTAAGCACCAGCTTGTGAATGAGCCTAGTGAGCAAGCCAGTGAATAGCATCTCTCCACAGTTTCTGCCTCTAGGTTACTTCCCATGGTGATGGAACCTGGAAGTTCGACCAAACCCTTTCTTCCCTGAATGGCTTTTGATCAGAGTCTTTGTCTATTACAGCAAAGAAAAGATAGTGAAGATAGATAAATAATGAATGGATGGATGGATAGATAGATAGATAGATAGATAGATAGATAGATAGATAGATAGATAGATGGAACCAGACTCCAGAGCCACTCTGCATGGCCTAAGCTCTAGACTGGGCATTATTTCTAAGCAATACAGCATCAGTAGTGAATGCTGCACTACGCACTTACATTACTTAATTTTATCCTCTTTATTATGAGAATTTCTTAGACAGGATAAGACAGTGAGAAGTTCTGGAGCAAGCCCATCTGCATACAACTCTGGACGTGGTCACTTGAGAGCTATGACACGTGGTAATTAACTTAGCTCCTTTGGAAACAGAGCTGGGCATCCCTACCCACAGGAGCTATGTGAGTGTTGTGGTTTGAATGTAAAAGTTCTTGAGCATTTGGTCACCAGCTGGTGAAGAAGGTTCTGGAACTTGTAGAAGGTTGACTCTTGGAGGAAGTTAATCACTGGGGGTGGACCTTGAGGTTTCATAGCCCAACCTTGCTTTCTGTTTCCTTTGTGATTCCTGACTACACATGTACGTGATTGGCTAATTCTTGCTCCTTCCACCATGCTTTCTCCACCATGATGGAATTTATCCCCTCCTACTGTAAGCCAGAATAAACCCTTCCTTCCTTCCTTCCTTCCTCCCTCCCTTACTTCCTTACTTCCTTACTTCCTTCCTCCCTCCCTCCCTTCCTTCCTTCCTTCCTCCCTCCCTTCCTTCCTTCCTTCCTCCCTCCCTCCCTTCCTTCCTTCCTTCCTCCCTCCCTCCCTCCCTTCCTTCCTTCCTTCCTCCCTCCCTCCCTCCCTTCCTTCCTTCCTTCCTCCCTCCCTCCCTTACTTCCTTCCTTCCTCCCTCCCTCCCTCCATTACTTCCTTCCTTCCTCCCTCCCTCCCTCCCTCCCTCCCTTCCTTCCTTCCTTCCTTCCTTTCTCCACCATAATGGAATTTATCTCCTCCTACTGTAAGCCAGAATAAACCCTTCCTTCCTTCCTTCCTTCCTTCTTTCCTCCCTCCCTTCCTTCCTTCCTCCCTTCCTTCCTTCCTTAAAGCGCTTCTTGATGGGTATATTGCCATAGCAATGAGAAAAGAGATTAGGACAGTGCACCTGAGTTTCTGGTGCATATAACCCATGCCCTATCCATAGAATCATAAAACTCAGAACACACATAACATCCTGCTTCTGTCAGGGAACAAACTGGGGTCCTGAGAACTAGAGTCAAGGCCCCCAGAGCATCTCGGAGGCTCCCCTGTTGGAAGACAGCTGTTGTTATTACCAAAAATGACTCTTGCATACTTTCCATGGACTTGGGGCTCTCAGACTCTCTTCTGGACACAGCATCTAACCCCTGATGACAGACAGATGCTCAGCCCAAACCCATGCACAGAACCAGCACTCTGTTTTCTGAACTGACATCATCAGTCACATCCTGTGGCACTACTTTAATTGCTATCCTGTTTTTGGAAAAATAGATGGCTAAACATAAGCAATTTTCTTCTTAGAATTTTTTTTTTTTTTTGTCACTGAAGCAAAGTGCTCAGTAAATAAGAAATGATTTGCATGACCTTTTGTGTGACTAGCAACGTGGAATGGACAAGGTGATGGGCTAGGAACTTTCCTGGGCATGTTATTCAATTTCCAAATGATTGTTTTGTTGTTGCTGCTGTTAATTCCCAGTAGATTTCCACTGACATTAAAATCAACCACAATTTGGGAGGCCCCTGATGGCTATGACTGAGAAATACAGAAGCAATTACAAACCTGCTCATGTTTGCTTAGAGAGGTAAAGGGGTCTTTATTCCAGCACATTCAGCTGTGCCGGTTTTCCAGGAAATGGAGATCCGGTTAAGCACCGAACACTCCAGGGTATCAGAGTTTGAGCCATTATTGGTGCCTCACTGGGGGCCATAGAGGATTCACACTGTGATGTCCGGGTCAAAACCCACCAGCACAACACAATCACGGAAATCAAGGGGGGGGGGGGCAGAAGTGACAGTGCATGCCTGTAATCTCAGCACTCAGGAAGCTGAGGCAGGAGGATTTCTATGAGCTTGAGGTCAGTCTGAGCTACATAGTAGTTTGGGGGCCAGCCTAAGATATAGAGCTAGACACTGTCTAAGGGAGAGTGAGGGTAAAGAAGGGAAGAGGAGGAAAGGGAAAGGGAAGAGAAGTGGAAGAGCTGGGGAGGAGGAAGTCCAGACAAGGCCGAATGTTAGATTCTGGCCATGCCGGCTCTGAATGCAGACTCACCTGCTCCAGGGACAGTGGGTCCCTCACTAATTGCTAAGAAAAAGCCTGTGTATTTTTTCTTGGAGCACAATCAGAAGGCTCAGTCACCCAGGAAACCTGCTTGTTGTGACTGTTCATGTAACTCCCCCCAGAGCATGATTGCAGAGCACAGCAATGATGACTGACAAGGAGAGAACAAACAGAATATCAGGATCCTTCCCCCCTGGATTTCAACCCATGCTTTTCCTCCTGGAACATGGAGTGCCTGCGCCTTCCCTAGGGTAGACCCTATGATGCTGTAACCCATTTGTGGATGAGGAAGGAGAGGTGTAGTGACTGTCCAAACACTTAGACTTGTTCACGGGAATGGCAAGATTGCTGCTGTTCACCAGACCCACTCGGCGTTCACAGAGAAACTGGGGTGTTGGTGGTAATGTGAATTTTCTAAGACGGACATCAGTGAAGGCACACCTAGCCCTTCAACTGACAGCCTGTTGGCCAGGCCGTCTCCATCCTCCAGTCCCACTCTTCTAGGGTCACTGTTCCAAGCCTGAGACTTCTTAGGCAGCATGCAGGAGTCTTGCCTCCCCTAGGGTCATGGTCAGAGATGCCAACAGCATGATCACCCAGAAGGTAACAAGACAGCAAACTGTGTAATAACCCATACGAATAAAAGCTGCTGAAATCCACATGAGTTCCCTTCCATATTGTCCCTGCCCAGCTCTTCCTTCCCGCCATAGCTTCCCTCTCTCCACAAGATGAAAGGGTTTCCAGAAACTGTAGGGGAGTGCTGTGGGAATTCAAAGCTACTACCTCTCACCACCTCTCTGCAGGTATTATCCTTCCTTCCTGGATAGTAACACCCAAGGACGCATAGTGGGGGGGGAGGGGGACAACGACACGACACAGGACACGTGTCTCAGCCAGAGAAGGACAGATGTGGCGCTGCAGGGACCAAAGGATTCGTGGTCACTTCATGTGTGGCCTCTGTCAGAATAGTACAAGAGGGTTTCCAGAGGCTGTCTCAGCCTAGAGGTCATTTGCTCTGGCTCCAATCTTCCTGGCCTCTCATGTTTAAATGCAGAATGGCCCTCCTTATCCTGTGGCATCTATCATCTATGATCAACTCTTTCCATCAAGAAAGATAAGGAGCAGACAGGCAGGGTAGCACTTGCCCTAGGAAGGATAAGGCAAGAGGCTCAAGAATTCAAAGTTAGCCGTGCTACAGAGTAGATTCCAGACCAGCCTTAGCTGTACATAGCAAGATCCTGTCCAATAAGAAGGGAATGGGAGGAGAGGAAAGGGCATGACAGCCATGACAGCGCACACCTCTAATCCCAGTATATGAGAGATGGAAGCAGGAGAATCAGGAGTTCAAGCCTAGCCCCAGCTACACAGTGTCAGGCCAGACTAGGCTATACAAGACCCTGGTTCAGGAAAGTGGGGAGGAACTCTTACCCCGCTCTCTTCAGCCTTCCGTACTACCGATCCCTCATAGAGCCTCTATAGTAAACCCAACCCCCCTTTGTCAGAGACTGTCTTCACAGATTACACAGCCTGCCTGGCCTTACTCTCAGTCACAAGGATCTTCCCAGGGCCTGGCATCCTCACATCAACAATAGACTTCACTTAGCCAGAGAGGGCAGTGCCAGCCTATCATCCCAGATACTCAGGAGATGAAGGCAGAAGAATTACAAGTTCAAGGCCAGCTTGGGCTTCAAAGCTAGTTCAAGATCAACCTGAGCAACTCAGTGAGACCATCTCTAAATAAAAAATATTTTGGAAAGGCTAGGGTGTAGCTCACTTGCCTGGCATTCAAAAGCCCTGGGCACAGGGCTGTGCTCTGAATTTATTCACCTTTCTCAATGCCTGGGTCAGTTCACCTCAATTTTGTACCTTCTGTATGTTCCCAGTGAGGCCTTCATGTTTTCCCAAGACAAGATTTTCAAGTCCCCGCAGGGCATATACCCTTGGTGGTATGCCTGTAAGTCTCTGCAGTTCAGTGACATCTGCAGCTATTATGGCACAATGGATGCCCCATCCTATCCCTCCAACCCCCACCACACTGTGGCCACAGTGGCCTCAACACAGCACTCAGTTCTGGACATCTTGGGATGGTGGTATTAAGTGGATGTTTCCCAGCCCTCTGTTCCCCTTCCTCTCCTTGCGGCTGTCTACATCTGGGCCTGGTCACTGTCAGCATTTTAGATGAAGGATTGAGAAGAATAAATGTGAGAATCTGATTAGTCAGTCTGCTGGCTTCTGGAAGCTGTGGTAGAAGACACATTGCATAATAAGAAAAGGCTATTAGCCATGGAAATCTGCAGATTTCAATTAACCTTACTTGGTGCAGATAATTGAGAACTGACCAAGAAAGAAAAGCTATTTTCTTTGCAAACTTCTTTTCATTTTTTAAATTTTTATTTCTGATGTCATCTTTTTGTTGTTTTTGGTTTTGGTTTTTTGTTTGTTTGTTTTTGTTTTTGAGACAGGTTCTCTCTATTATGTAGCCCTGGCTGTCCTGGAACTTGCTTTGTAGACAAGGCTAGCCTGGAACTCAGAAATCCATCTGCCTCTGCTTCCCCAGTGCTGGAATTAAAGGACACCACCACGACCAGCTTCTGATGCTATCTTCACGCTGCATTGATCAAAACTCGTCATCAATTGGTACCCTCTGTATGGCATCAGAGATAAATGACTGGCACGTGAACCCATAGGCTTAAGGCAACCTAAAATTCCCAGAGTCAAAAGGAAGTGAAGCCCACCTCACCCTCCATTCCTGTGCTGTTTGTTTCTATGGATTCCAGATTTTAAGTCTTTGAAGTTCGCTCAACCTAACAGGCTGTATGTTCCGGCCCTCCTCCAGGCATTGATACCCTTGAACAAACTGCCCCCTCCCTGCTATCCTTCCTCTCTTTCCCCTAGACTCCTGTGTGAAATGCCTAGAACCTCTCCCAAGCCTATGTCTTCCATATGTGACTCAAGTTCAGAAGTATATCAAAGGCCTAAGACAATGCCATTCATTCTGAATGGTCAAGTGCCTTCCACCAGGACCTTGCCGTGCCCTCCAAGAGAAGGCTAGATGTAAATCCAGTTGCTCTTGAAGAGTCAGGCACTAAGGGCAGCAGCCATGTGCATCCCTGAGTTCAAATTCTGAAGCTTCTTAGCTTTGTCTGTGTATTAAGGCAGCCTCAGCTCCCTCTCCTGGACACTAAGATTTCCCATAGAGTCTTCTTTGTACGTAGGTTTACTTTGAAACCTAAAAGAGGTGCTGTATTAGTTACTTCTCTGCCGCTGTGAGAAAACGCCATGACCGATGTGTCGTATAGAAGGAAGGATTTTTTAGGGCTTAGAGTTCTAAAGGGGTAAGAGCCCACCACCATCACAATGGAGAAGCATGGCGGCAGATTGGCAGAGCAACCGGAGCAGGATGCTGAGAGCTCCCATCTTAAACTGCACGCAGGAAGCAGAGATAGCAAGCTGGAAGTGGTGCCAGTCTTTTCGGCTCTCAAAGCACATCTTCAGTGACATACTCCCTCCAACAAGGCCACATCTCCTAAGCCACCCCAAACAGCGTCACCAACTAGGGACCAAGTATTCAAACACCCGAGACTATGGGAGGTGTCTCACCACAGAAGACTACCAAGAACCAGGTAGAAAATAAGTTCTAGAGGCGAGATGCTTCTTGCCAGTGTTACCAGTGTCCTCAAAGCCATAGTCATGACCCCAGATGCCTCATCAGCTATCACCTGAGACCCACTCTAGAGGGCCTCTAGGCTTCCACTCCCCTGGTTGTACCCTGGTGCTTTCTAGGGTTCTCAGTAGAGCAGCTGTATGATGTTTGTACAGATTCCTATCCCTGCCCTGCAAGATGGAGCCTGCTGTTCATGGGTCTTAAAAGCCATTTCCAAACCGTTGGCACAATTAGCAGTTAGGGATGCAGGAGCAACTATGACTGGTCCAGCTGATAGCAACTCACTCCCTCAGGATGAGTTCTTCCCAGGAGGGTCCTCCATTCTCCTGCAAACAGGCTGCTAGGAGATCCGGCTCATCAGGCTTGTTGACAATCCCAAACATGTCTCCATATACTTAGACTTAATTACAATTAGCATGGAAATTAGCGCTCCCTTTAAAATTAACAATTCATACTTCTAGGACCATTAAAACACAGACCCATGGCCCTGCACAATCCTTCCAACCATTCCTCTCTCCCTCTCTGATGCTTTGAATTTCTGCTGGGTTTTGCAGACAGCGCCATCTTCTGGAGAAGAACTCAGCTGCACCTTTCCCTAGTGGGTGGGACAGAGGGCACAAGTGCTAAAGCTTCCTCTTCTGGCCACAGTTCCTTTGCCAGATAATTCTGCTTTAGCTCTGCAATGGCTAATGGTCCAAGAAGGTTAGAAAACGAAGAGCCAAATGTAAGATCCAGAAATCAACCTCTCTCTCTCTCTCTCTCTCTCTCTCTCTGTCTCTCTGTCTCTCTGTCTCTCTCTTTCTGTCTCTCTGTCTCTCTCTGTCTCTCTGTCTCTCTCTCTGTCTCTCTGTCTCTCTCTGTCTCTCTGTCTCTCTCTGTCTCTCTCTGTTTCTCTCTCTCTCTCTCTCTCTCTCTCTCTCTCTCTCTCTCTCTCTCTGTGTGTGTGTGTGTGTGTGTGTGTGTGTGTGTGTGTGTGTTTGTATCCGTCCCGTCCATCTGTCTGTCTGCTGTGTATATGTATGTACGTCTGTAACACCCATGCACACCCACCACATGTCAGCCTCCAGCTCTGTTCACCTTGTTTATTGAGTCAGAGTCTCTCACTGAGACCCAGAGCTCACTGATTAGGTTGGCTAGCCAGTCAGCCCTAGGAGTCACCTGACCCCACCCCCCAGGGATGCAAGTGAGCACCCCCACTCCTGGATCTTTGCCTAGGCCTAGGGCTGGAGGTGAAGCTAGTCCCCATGCTTGCACAGCGGGTGCATTGCAGACTGAGCCATCTTCAGCTTTTGTCACCGGTTCTTTCCAGCCACCTGGCACGGGAAGTGTCTGCTTTATTAAACTGGTATAATGGATTTTTGTCTTGATATAAAAATAATTACCAGTCTAGAAACCCTGACTAAATAAAATATCAGAAAGCCCACAGGTAATGCCCAATAGTATGTCTGGCTCCCTCTCTCAGTTAGAAGATCTTTACACTACAGCAGGAAAAAAATCATGATATGGAAAAGCAGCTCCATGTCTCACTGGATCTGAAAAACATCAGGATGACATTCTATCTGCTCTGTTAGTCTATAACTCCTATTTAAAAATAAGTCGTCCAAAAACATTCTTTTTTTCCTAAAAAGAGATCTCTGGTTACAATTCTCCTCCAGCTAGGGTGGGTACGGAGTGTTTGGTTTATCATTTGTGGTATGCCATGCTTTGTATGTGAGTAACTGTGTTATTGCTATTTTAAAGTCAACAGATTCCAAAGTTCAACTGTGTATGAAAATGTCACCATGGAACCCATTATTCTGTACCATAACTAAAAAAAATTCTTAAACTACTAAATAATGATCAAAATTAGTAATGGTGGCAGCTAACCAACATAAAATCCTTACTGAAATATATTTTGCCAAAATTCTTGGCATAGTCATCTTTGTGCTAATTCAAAGTTATGGCACTAGATTATCCTCATCTTAAAGATCGATACACCGAAGAAGATATAGAATGTAACACCAGGATCATACAGGGGACTTGAAGCCAGCAGTGTGGATGACTTCTGAGACTCTGAATTGACCCATGATGACACCCTTCCTTACAGTAGACCAAAATCTGCATAACGATGCATCCGTGAACTCTCTGGAAAAAATAAAGCCACTCAACATAGAAGCTCTTTCTGCCCTCAGCTTTTCTGCCCATCGATCTGCTTGTGTCCATCCTCAACCCTTGAACCACTTCCAAACACGTAGTCAAGTCTGTGAAGATACAGACAGAAGACATCAAGAGATGGAAGAAAAGAAGGATGGTGAGGAAGAAAGGGATGGAGAGAAAAGGGGAGGGCATTACTTAAGATTCACTTTTATCTTTAATTATGTGTGTGTTTGAGTCTGTGGGGGAGTATGTGCCCAGCAAAGCATGTGCACTTGGAGGTCAGCAGGGTCAGATGCTATGGAGCTGAGGTTACAGGCAATTGCAAGTGGCCTGGCATGGGTGCTGGGAACTGAACTGGGGACTCTACAAGAGCAGTACGTAAATACGTACTCTTTTTTCTTTTTTCTTTTTTCTTTTTTTTTTTTTTGACAGGTTTTCTCTGTGTAGCTTTGCACCTTTCCTGGATCTCGCTCTGTAGACCAGGCTGGCCTCAAACTCACAAAGATCTGCCTGCCTCTGCCTCCCAAGTGCTGGGAATAAAGCCGTGTGCCACCACTGCCCAGTTGCAATACATACTCTTAAAAACTGTTGATCTCTCTTTCCAGGGCTAATAATGAGTAATTCCAACTCAAGGTTCTTCACTTGGGGCCTATGGGGCCATGAGGGCTCTAAAATTATAAACAATGTGTCTCCTATAAGGTTGTGTTTCTAGAGAAAAAAATCTTTAGATTTATTCCCATCGTCAAAAGTACTCACATCCTGGAAAATATTGAGTCACCAACTTCAACAGAGAACAAAACGGGGCCCCATCAACCACTTTCCTTGTCCCTCCACCTGGAGCACCTTCCGTTCAGCCTACATTCTCCCTTTTGGTCAAAATATGGAAATGAGCCCAAAGGAAGCCCAGGAAACAAGAGCACCTTTAGAACTGGCTAACATGCTCCTGTCATGTTCAGTAGTTAATGTGTCATGCCCCAGACATGGCCTCAAATGTGGAGGAGAAATCAGGCCAATTCAGACAAAGTTAACTTTGGTTGAAGTTTTCTAACACTGCATTCTAAGCATTATTACTGTTGTCCCTGTGTGATTGATTAGAAAAGGAGAACAGGAGGCACTGGAAATGCAAGAGTCAGGCCAAGTTCAGTCCGACTCTATGGCATCTGTTCCCCTCTGCTCTAGGAAAGACAAGCAAGAACTAATCATCATATGCTTCTCTGATGATGTTGGCAATGTCGTCATAGGGATGGGCACATGCATATACACATACCTAGGACTGAGTGGCCAGGAAGATCCATCAGCTTCACTACTTCTCTGATGTAACAAATATTGGGGGGATTTCATGTGGTATTGTGTTCCCCAAAAAATTGTGCAGGCTAATAAACTTATCTGGGGTCAGAGAACAGGACGGCCACAATATTAAACATGAGGATAGGCAGTGGTAGCACACGCCTTTAATCCTAGCATTCCAGAGACAGAAATCCCTGTGGATCTCTGTGAGTTCAAGGCCACATTAGAAACAGCCAGGCATGGTGACTCATGTCTTTAATCCCAGAAATCCAGCCTTTAATCCCAGGGAGTGACAGCAGAAAGTAGAAAGTTATATAAGGCATGAAGACCAGAAACTAGAAGCATTTGGCTGGTTAAGCATTCAGGCTTTGGAGCAGCACAGTTCAGCTGAGATTCATTTGGATGAGGACTCAGAAGCTTGCAGTCTGAGGAAACAAGACCAGCTGAGGAACTGGTAAGGTGAGGAAACTGTGGCTTGTTCTGCTTCTCTGATCTTCCAGCATTCACCCCAATAACTGGCCTCAGGTTTGATTTTATTAATAAGAACATCTAGCAATTCTGCTACAATTTCATAACTGAAGGATTCAACATCTTAATGCTGCAAGAGTTTTTAGTTCCTGACTTGTCCCACTAATTCACCATTTTACTCTATGAACTTCAATGAGCCATTCTCATTGCTGGGCATGAGGTAAGTAGATCTAGTATATTGTCTTGTAATATTGTCTCCAATAAGCTCCAAGGTCCATGCCCTGAGAGGACTCACTGGCTAGCAGAAAGAAAGTCATGTGGGTACAAGAAACCATGACAGTACTATGAAATAAGCACTGAGGGGCTGGGAAGATGGCCCAGTAAATAAGAACATGAGACCCTAGTGTGAAGACCTGAGTCTGAATCCCCACTGCCCATGTAAAGCCTGGCAGGGCTGCGGGTGTCTGTAACCTACTGCTTAGGTTGGGGGAACCAGAGACAGGGTGACTGCTGGGACTCCTGCCTTCCAGCCTTGACATGTTTCTGTGAGAGACCCTGTCTCAAGGGGGAAAAGCAGAGAATGAGGGGGCGGGACCTGTGCCCTCTGGACTTACATGTGCGCACACACCAAACACACAGACCACACATACACTCGTGTGTACACAACAGCAACAGAACCAAAGGACGTACCGAACCCGGTGGTGACATGGAGAAAGACCTTAGGAGAACCAAGATGTGTAAGCTGTGCCTTTAGGAGTTGGGAGAAGTTAAGAAAAAGCATGGTGGCACACACCTGTAATGCTGGCTCTGAAGAGGCTAAGACCAGAGGATCACAAGTTGAGGCCAAGCCTGGGTTAGTGAGACTCCGCCTCAAAGCACAAAAATCTCAAGAGAAAAGACTCAGAAGGGTTTGACAGGCAAACAATGCCAATACTTAATGTTATTGAGTCAATCACATTAATTATTGAGCCAATGTGTGATTTTTTTTCTTTGCTCAAACATTATGTTTCTATGGTGTATTCTGAGGTGAAAATAACATTTAAGTCAGGAGACAGAGTGAAGCAGATTAGTTTTCATAATATGGCTGAGCCTCATCTGATCAGTTAAAGGTTCAAGAGAACAAAATGCTCTGATAAGGAGTTCGGCCAGGAGACAGCCTGCAGCTGCGGCACTAGCTAGCTCTTCCTGTGTCCCGAACTGCAGGTCCCACTCTGCAAAGTTGGGACTTCACAGCCTCCATAAGTGCATAATCTAATTCCTTAGTATCCAAACTATGTGCACATACAGTGGCTTTGCATCTCTGAAGAACCCTGATGGATACAGTGATGGGATATTGTGAAAAGCAGAGGGACCACACATTGAGGCAACCAGCAGCAAGACAGCTCCAGAGACCCACACCTCCCATCTCACTCTAAGAGCACTGGAATGATGGATGAGTGCTCCCATGCCTAGCTTTACTTGGGAATCAGAACTCAGATGTTCACATCTGCATGGCAACTACCATACCCACTAAGCCACCTCCCCAGGCACCACCCACCCCTCCAACGGTGCTTTTGAAAGAGTGTAGATTGTTTCTACTTCCCTAAAGTAACGAGATTCACCCCAGGACCCGTTCTAAGGCATCATCATGAGAATAAGTTGAAGTCTCATCGGCCACTATAGCGAAAGCTGTACAGTCATTCAGGTTGGGAAGCAACCTGTGCACCCCAGTCTTTTTGCTGCAGTTTTAACACACTCCCCCCAGGTGTGATCTGAGTCACCCATGTATATATTTTAAAAAATGGAACCAAAAGGGTATGAAAAGATTTTTTTTAAAGGGAGGGGAATGAAAGGAGGGAAACACTTTGTGCTTTGATGATTGGCCAGAAATACCCAAGAAAGGGGGAGACCTGGTTGCTAAAACCCCTACAGCTTCATTCAGTCTTGCCAAGTGTCTCTTCTCAAAGATTTGGGGCAAAGGAGCAATTTGTTCATGAAGCACTCCAGCAGCCTCGGGATCAAGGACTGGGGTCTAGGGATTGATCCTCTGCCTGGCCCTAGCTCTGACACTGACCTGTCCCTGCCTTTGTGAGACACTCCCACTGCCGAGCTTCTGAGACAGATGTCACAGGGGTAGGGTGGGATGACCCCCAGGGTCTAGCTCCACTACAGAGTCGGACTTTTACTGTATTGTCACCAGTGGCTCTGACGTCCTGTCATCTGACTGTGTGTGCATGGCTTCAAGCCACTCATCAACTCTCTGGACCAGTGACATCTCCTTAGCCTTTTCTTCCACCTGCCCTTCTAATGGAGCTGGGCAGCCATGCAAAGTCTGTGAAAGTGAGGTTGGCTGGGAACGAACCGCTCTGCTGTACAGGGAGGATTTGAATGTAATTCAGAACTAGAAAGCACGGGACTCACATTGAGAATCTTCAGGCTGCAGAGTCCCACTGCTATTGGAAGAGGCATGGTGGCTGGTTAGGGATGGAGAAAGACCAGTGGCAATCTTATGGGACAGCTGGAAAAGTGTTCCCAGTTATTAGCTTTATGTAATTGGGTTCATTAAAGCTGTTTAAAATATTACTTTCAAATTAAGTTTTTAATTAAGTTTACCCAACTCCTTCTCTTTGAGATTTATTCATTTTTATTATATGTGTATGACTGTTTCGCATGCATTTATGTGTGTGCACCATATGCATACTTGGTGCCTACAGAGCCAGAAGAAGGATCCCTTGGAGATAGAGTTGAGAATGATTGTGAACTAACATGTAGGTGCTGAGAATTGAACCTGGGACCTCTGCAAAAGCTTCAAGGGCTGCTCTAGACCACTGAGCCACCCTTCAAGCCCCTAAAAGGTTCTTCTATGAGAAGTTGACATATATATATATATAAAGTAAAGTGGGACTGGACACCATGAAGGGACTGTACACCCCAGAGACCCACTTCCTCTAGCAAGGTCCCATGTTCTCCAACTTTCCTAAACAGTGCCACCAGGTGGTAACCAAATGCACGCGCATACACACACACACACACACACACACACACACACACACACACACACACACACTAGCCTGGACATTTGCAGGCTTGAGTCATCCCCTGCACATCCATTAACTAGTTATGTACACAACTCTGGTAAGATGGTAAGATGAACATCATTTATTTGCTATATTTCTGTCCTACTTGAACTGGGGTTCATGGAGGTCAGAGGTTTCTGTACACATATCTCTGTTGTTGCTTTGATGAAATACCTGCTAGGCAGCAAGTATTCAGTGTGTTCACTGACTAGATAGGGAGATGGACCTGAAGGAAGAGCATCATATTCTCTCTGGGTAGGAATTCATTTTCTCACCTGTGACGTCACCCACAAAAGGCTGAGGGTTGGCTCTTAGGAACTCTGATAGGACCCCAAACTGGCCATAGGCATGGCCCTACCTGAGTAGGCATAGTTTGGGAGTCCAAGAATACAAAGGAAGGTAATACACCCCTCATGAGTCCTGAGAACTGGGAGCTAACACCACAGTGATTATTCAGTGTAGACAGGATAGAGTTCACAATCCCTTCCTAGCTCAGGGACTGCTGTGGGTTTGGTCCTTGCCTGCTGGAAGGAACCTGTAAGTTCCAAGAACCACCTCCTCTAGGGACAATTCTGTGTCACTGGCACCAGAACAATTCCCAGTGCAGCTTTAGATGTCTCTGAATGCCCCCCTGCTTTTCTCCCCTGGGGCGTCTTTGACTACTGTGAATAGTGTGCACATCAGTCAAGTTTCTGAGTGACATGCATTGGTCTGTGAAGAATTTTAACCATTTGTTCCTGCTTTTTATTTCATTCTTTTCTAGGCAGCCCTGTACCAGTGTGTCCTTTTGTGCATTTTACAGAGTGACAAGTGCTATGTTTTAGAGACCAAAGGAGGAGGGAGGGCCAGGATGAGGGGAGGCATGTGTCATTCTCTCTGCTTTCTATGGAGGCTGCCTAGAAAGGGACAGTAGGAGTGCTGAGTTTTTATGGGGGACTATTGCTAACAGACCCTTCTGCACCCTAGCAGTGGTGTTAGAACTGTCAATCAATGTTTCTAGCCCATCCCCCACTTCCGCTGAAGAGTAGTCCAGGTGTTTCATTGAATGGATCTCACTGGCCATTCTAAGTGTGGGCCTTGATTGAAACCATTCACAGTGGGTGATTCCATGCCTGCCAATGAATCGGGCCATCAGCTCAATCAGTGCACATCAGTGCCTTGTCTGTGAAGGTGAACACAACAATCAAAATGTCTGATGGAAAAAAAAAATTATTGTAAGATGACCCCTCTCCAGACCTGGAAGTGTTCGTCTTGATTGCTTCTGGGAGTCATTTCTCCATTTATTCTCCCTTCCACTGTGTTCTGCCAGCACCCAGTGTTCTGAGCTCAGCTCAGTTCCTAGTGGTGGGGACGCCAAGCCATTTGCCATCTTGGGTCTCACAAGAAAATAAATACACTCTAAGATATACTATATATCACCGTGTGACACAATCTAAGAAGGAAAAGAAAATAAGGAAAACAAAGAGCTATGGGATGTATATTTTCAGCAACTTAAGCAATATAGCCAAAGCCGCCTAGAGGGCAATTGCCTCTGGCTAAGGAAAACTGGGAAGCCTTCTCAATAATGGTGACATCTGAAAGAATCAGAGAGAAAATTAGAAAAGAGGCTTAAAGTGAAAGGCATTTGGGGACGAATCGATGACCTAATGACTGATCAGATCTGGAGGTTGCAAGGGAATGATGAATCAAAGGTTATTGAAAAGCAGTGTTTGGAAACTGCAGTTCAGATATCCTTAGTGGGTAATGAAATCAACTAAATGATCGCAATCCATTCTTTAGTGAAATAAAATGGATTAGAATAAAATACAGCTTATCGCCCATAGTAAGGGTGTGTTAGTTTTCTTGTTGCCGTGGCTGAATACCTTATAAGAAACAACTGAAGGGGGAGGGGAGGGGTTTGGCTCACAATTCAGGGGTGCAGTTCATCGTGGTGGGAAGACACAGTGGTAGGAGGGACTCTTGGCTGTGGCAGCGGAAGCACAAGGCTGCATAGTCCCATCTGGGTAAAATAGAACCGAGAGAGCAGAAGAGACAGCGTGGGAATATAAACCACAGATCCATCCCACAGAGACCCATCTCCTCTAGCAGAGTCCTACAACCCAACTTTCTACAACCTCCAAGACAGCACCAGTGAAGGGACCAAGTGTTCAAAGGAGCCTATGGGGGACATTTCATATCCAAGCCATGACAAAAGGTTAGTTCTACACTGAAATTTTTTGTTTCATTTACATATAGGCATATGTAAACATAGACAAGCTATAATACAAATGTAGATTTTCTTACAGTGGATCATGGTTTTGTGCATTTGAAAGCATTGGCTTGAAAGCTTTAAATTTGTGTGAAGATAGGACTCTGGTACCGTTAGTTCATAATAATAATAGACATCAGAAAATGCCCGTAATTCTAAAGATGACTTGGAAAGTAAGATTTCTGCTAAATATCTAAATGGAAGGGTGCAAAGACAACTGGGAGAGTGAGACTACACCAGGGAAATGCCAAAGCTAGAGATAAGAATTTAGAATTCATTTTCTGACAAGTTGTATGTGAAACTTCCACAGAGGGTGATTATCGAAGGAGAGAGAGTGGCAATGGAGGAAAATGTCCAAGGCAAAGGAGAGAGTGTGGAAATGGAGGGAAATCCAAGGCAAAGCTCTGGGCCATGAAACCATTTCCACGGAGGGTGGTTGTCAAAGGAGAGAGTGTGGAAACGGAGGGAAATGTCCAAGGCAAAGCCTTGGGCCGTGAAGACATTTAGAGGGAGGGAGAAAAGGTAATGAAATATTGAAGAATGAAAGGTCCGAAGGACACCGGGACATTGGAAGGATGAAGCACTCAACAGAGAATGGGCAAAAGCCATGCTGAATATTCTGGAAATCTGGAAATGAGGACCTAGATGACAAGAACACCATGTGACAAAGCAAGTTCCAGAACACTGACAGCTCTCAAGAAAATTATTTCTGCACAGTGGGGAAAATAACGCCAGGAAAGTGAGACCATGAAAACCATGTGCTTTGGAATTGAGGGATGCATAGAGTTGAGTAGATGAACATCCTTTCCTTAAGTGTTGCCAAGGAGCCATGTTCGAAATCACAGCCACCAAGGCTTGGCTATCTCTTTCCTCAGCAGCCAGATCTTGTTTTGAAACCCAGATTCTTTTTTCTTCAAGATGATTAACCATCAACAGCACCAAACAAGTACATCCCAATAAGCCCCCCAAACAAGCTTACCTCAGTCAAAATTATTTTAGTATTTTCAGTATTTGAAAGAATCTTAGGATGATGGAAGCTCCCCACTCCCTGCGTTTTTGCCCTCTTCCCAGGAATGCCATGAGAATTCCCTCTCTGGAAGACTATTATTTGGGAAACATTTGAATGGGGCTGAGACTGTATACACATACCAAGTCAAAGTTATAGTTTACTCTGAAATGTCACCAACAACTCTTGTCACAAAGGCTTGGTCCTGAGAGCAGCAGGTGGGGCTGTTGTGGGAATTCGCTCTGCCAATGATTTGGGGGTATCTGGCCTGATAGAGGCATGATTTTCTCTGGGTATGTAACTGCTTAAAACTAAGGAGAAGACACATGCTTGCTCTCTTGTGGTGGTCGGAGACCTGACTACTGGTTCCATTCACCTCAGGCAAAATGGAAGGACTCTTCAACTAGATCTACCTTGTCCTGTATCTGTGAGTCTGTTTTCCCCATACACCCATTATAAATTGATACATATTCATATATGCACCCTTTCGGATCTCGTTTCAAGTGGTGCCCACTGTGATCTCAGCCCACAGCCCATGACTAGTTTTTGTAGCATCTGCCTCCAGCCTCCAGGGTTCTCATTTCATAGAGCCTTTGAGAAGTGACTACGTTGTGAGGGCTCTGACTTCATGAATGGGATAACCGTAGCTTATGGGACTATCAGGAAATTGTAGACATTTAAGGATGTGGGGGAATTTTATGAGGCTGGAAGAACGAGATCCTTGTGAGCATGTCCTTGAAAGGGATATTTTGTCCCTGGTCCCTCCCTCCCTTGCTCTTTGTTGCTACCTAACCTGGGCAATATTTCTCTGCTGCATGCTTCCTACCGTGATGTTCAGCTCATGCAGGCATAAAGGTGCAGAGCTGACTCACTGTGGATTGGAAACCTCTAAAGCCATGAGCCAAAATAAAGCTCCCCTCTCTTAGGCTTGTTTGTCAGATGCTTTGTTGCTATAACAGAAAGCTAATATGGGTGGAGGAGATGAAGACCTTAGGCTTCTAAAGAGCAAAATGGAGAGATGTCATCGTTGAGTCAAAGAATGTCTTGTCACTCATCAAATTTTGGCTGCCTTGATTCAGGAGCTGTAGCTGCAGGTGTGAGAAGTAGAAAGGGGCTCTATGAAGATGGCAGGGACTGCTGGCTAAGAAAACACACCCCAAGGGAGACTATACCAGCGAACACCTCACAGATTCTAGCAGTGATGGTGTCTGAGATTCAGTCTGATTGTTTCTTCCCAAAACTATGGTTTTCTGCTGACCTCAAGACTTCAGTAGAAAGTCTTAAGCACTGCAACTACGTCTAATAACTAGCATTTATTGAGGCTTGCACATGTCCCAGGTTTTCTCCTAAGTTCCTTCTATACTGTTAACTCATTCAAGCCTCACAGCAACTCAGAGAGAGAGAGCTATTATTAGCAGGCTTATCCTGGAGAAACTGAAGTACAGAGACATCAAATAAGCTGTCTAACACCATACAACTGGACACAGTCAGAGCCTGAATAGCTAGAAACAGTCAGAGCCTGGTACAGCTGGAGACAGTCAGAGTCTGAAACAGTTAGTACAGAGCCTGGTACAGCTGGAAACAGTCAAAGCCTGGCACAGCTGGAGACAGTCAGAGTCTGATACAGCTGGAAATAGTCAGAGCCTGGTACAGCTGGAAACAATCAGAGCCTGGCACAGCTGGAGACAGTCAGAACCTGGTACAGTAAGAAACAGTCAGAGTCTGGTACAGCTGGAAATGGTCAGAGCCTGGTACAGCTGGAGACAGTCAGAGTCTGGCACAGCTGGAAACAGTCAGAGCCTGGCACAGCTGGAGACAGTCAGAGCCTGGCACAGCTGGAGACAGTCAGAGCCTGGTACAGCTGGAAATGGTCAGAGCCTGGTACAGCTGGAAACAGTCAGAACCTGGCACAGCTGGAAATGGTCAGAGCCTGGTACAGCTGGAGACAGTCAGATCCTGGTACAGCTGGAAATGGTCAGAATCTTGAACTGCAAAGCTCATCTGGCCAACCACTACTCTCTAGCTGTATGTTCCCACTGAAGTGGGGAGCAAAGAGAGGATCTGTGTAATCCTTTGAATATGAAAGGTCTCCCGTGGGCTCAGGTGCTGAAGGCTTGGTCCCCAGCTGGTGAGGCTGTCTGGGAGGTGGTAGGAGATGAAAAGCCAGGTTGGGGGAAGTAGGTGCTTGGGAATGGACCTTTGAAGAGGGTCTTATCCAGGCGTTTCTGCTCTCTAATCCTAGCCAGTGTGAGGGAGAAGCTCTCCTGCATGCCTCTGTGCCATGATAGTCTCTCTTGTCTCTGAGTCTGAACACTTGATCCAGCCAACATTGGGCTGAATGTTCTGAAATTGTGAGTCAAATTACATTTTTCTACCCTTTAAAAATTACTCCTTTGATGTATCTGTCCCAGAGGCAAAAAGAGTCTAGTTAACCTAATCAGCTAGAGCATTTGGAGCTGGGATAGATCAGAAATCTTGGTGTGAAAATGGGTAAAGAACCCAGCAGAAGAGACCTGGCAGAGTCCTGCAGCCAGCACATGGCAATGACATTGGAAGAATATGGACAGTTCCTAGGGATATCCAGAAGCCATTAGGAAGAACCCAGATTGCTGCAGAGCTGTGGGACAGAGACCCTCATGGGGAAAAGGAGGGTCCCAGCTCCTATGCAGACTGATCACCCTGCATGAGCTTTCACTGTGCTTAGAAGTCCAGCATCAGTCACCATATGTGCCAGGCTTGCCCACCATCTCCCATGTTCTCTTTGATGTCCCTGCAAGTACAATCCAGATCTTCACTCAGATTCTTCTCTTACTTTATGTCCAGCAAGCTGACTCTGCCACAAGCCCTCTCTTTCCCTCAAGGCTACTCTAAACTACGCATGCAGCCTCCTAAGGTCCTTTACACACGGAGAGATCATGGAATGTATCCACAGATAAACAGGCCAACACGAAATCAATTTTTCTCCATTAATAGAAAGAATGTAGTGTAAAGATGACTTTTGAGCAAGTCAACTGAATGCAGTCGGGGAAATATGAAATTTATATGAGCAATTTGCGAAGAGGAAAGTGTGCCAGGCTGAGGCCAGTTTCTGTTAGAGTGCCATGTGGTAACTTTGTGCCTTTGGAAGAGGAATGCCAATGAGAAACTTGGGTGTGGAAAGACAAGATAACTGCCTTCCCCCAACCCCACAAAGAAAATGAGCTGCTTATCGGGCCTGGCGAGTCTATGGTATATGGTCAGCCTTATTAGCATATCTTAATTGAGAATTAGACTGTCATCGGAGAACACATTGTAAGGCATAAAACTTGGGAGACATATAATCCATTGAAATTCCAAATGCACATCTGGTCTCCTGACTATTCCTTCAAGTGTTTTCTCCCTTTTCCTCTGCCTCCTTCATTATTCATCTACCTTGTCTTCTGCCCTCCTGTTCACTGTCATTGTCCCCCTCACCACATTTATATTTGCCATGTATTTCTGGTTATCAGCACTCATTCCTTCATTTCCATCCCATTTCTGCTCCATATTGCTTTCATCCTTATCTCGTCCTACTGTTGTTCATTCTTCATTTTTTTCCATCATCTTTCCCCTCCCCCTGCCTCCCTCCTCTCCTCTCTACCCCTCCATCACACTCGCTGTTGCAAGTTCCGTCTCACATAAAAATTAACTCACAATCAAGAATGTCTTTGCTGGTTTCAAATCCCGTTTGCACAGCATATGCTCTGGCACTTAGAATCGCCTGCGATTGGTTGCGTCTCACAACCTGTTGCTCTAAGCCTCGAGTGTTTTCTTGACCCTCCATATTCCACACATCAGGCAGAATAGCATTATCCATTATCTCCTCAGAGCAGGGACAGGAAGGACTGTTGAATATACATGGCCATAACTGCGTCTATTTTATGGGAGACATCACTCGCTTTCAGAGCAGAGGACATCAATCCCTGCTGCACAGCCTTATCCACTATGTGTGTCCCAGTCGATCTGTACTTCAAAGCTCACCTGCAACTGCCCTAGTGGGCAATCCTTCCTCTGCACTTGAAGGACAAGTATGCAAACTGTTGAACTGGACTCACAGTTTGACCATGAAATATCTCTCACAGGTTGGTGTGTTCAAGACTTCATTCATAGCCAATAGCATTATTATGGAAGGTTGTAGAAACTTTAGGAGATGGGGTACAGCTGGAGGAGGTGGGTCACTGGAGAGCCTGTCTCTAAGTGCCATACCTTGTTCTGATGGCTTTCCTCTGCCTCCTGAGAACAGGGATTAAAGGCAGCACCATCAAAATGCTCTCTAGTTTTCTTTCTCATGCTCTGATAAAATACTTTGACCAAAGGCAACTTGGGGAAGGAAAGGCTTTGTGTGGCTTGCACTGAGTCTGTCATTAAGAGAAGTTGGGTAGGAACTCAAACATAAGCCAGAAAGCATGGAAGTACATTGCTTCCTGGCTTTCCCTTAGGCTCATGCTTAGCTACTTTCTAATACAGTCCAGAACCACCTGTCCAGGGAATGCCCACTGTGGGCAGCACCTTCCTCTATCAGTTAAAAATCAAGGCAATACCCCCCAAAAAATATCCACAGGCCAATCTGGTCTAGACAATCCTTCAGCTGAGATTCTCTTCTCAGATACCTTTAGACTGTATCAAGTCAAAGCTAATTAAGACAGTTTGTGACAGGAATATATTGATATATGAAGTGCTTTCCATAGCATACATGCACAGCTGCAGGCATGGGCTGTATTTTATTCTCATGGGTGGTCATCTACACTGTTACAATCATACCAGGGAGCGTATGTTTGCCAGAAGCCTGATATCAACACTGTACTGTCTTCTTGGGTAGTACCTAGAACTTTTGGAATAATTTTCCTATAAATCCACATAGGCACAAATCATGTGATCCAGGACTGATTCAGGAGCACTTTTTCCTCATGATAGTCTTGAGAATGCCAAGTTCTATTCGGAGGCCTTAAAATAACCCCAAGCCTTAAGCCAAACATGACTTGCAAGGTCACTGGCCAACCAAGACAAACAAAAAGGTATTATGGACAGTCAGGAAGATTCCCAGTTAATTGATCTTCAAACTATCTGAGTCCAAGATTGATCTAAGTTTATTCAGAAACCTCATAAAGTGTAGAAACTTGCACCAAATCTATCAAATCTCAATTACTCTACACTGGGATATTAGGTATACATTGCACTAAACCAGGGAACTAAGTGTTTCCTTTGTGGCATTTCCTGATTACTGATCCACATTAGCTCTCTCCCTCTATCTGCCCCCTTTTGGGATAGAGCATGTCTATGACAAAAAACCTGTCTCCTCATGAAGAGGTGGACATAGGAACTAAAGGCAGGTTCAGTGGCTTAGTGTCTGCCACAGTGGTTGGGTCTGAAGTTGAGACTGGGTTGGGGCCCTGCCTCTGCAGATATTCTGCAGGTAGCTGTCACTGCTGTGTTCTGACTAGGAAGGGGACCTAGTGACCAGAGAGTTGGTGTCTAATCAGACAAAGATGGAGAAGGTTGTCTTCTAAGTCAGGCAAAAATATCTTCCCCAGTGGCCAAGAAGAGCAGCAGAAGCCATGAGCTCTGTAAGGCTTGTCTGAGGCACAGACACAAAGACAGATCCAAAAACGTACTTCAAAAACATAATGCCTAAGTTAATCAGCATTTTTCCGAAGAATATTTAACTTTGGGGGTATGAGTTCATTGGCATTTACTGAAGACCTAACTTGTTGATAATATTGGAAATTAGATATTATTCCAAATTTCAGAAGATAAAACTGAGTCAAAAGAAAGATTAAGAATCTCTAGGAGCTGGGAAGATGGCTCAGTGGTTGAGAGCCTGTACTCGAAATAGACCCAAGTTTTGTTCCCAGCAGCCATGTCTGACTGCTCCCAACTGCCTATAACTAACGGAACTTCAAGAAGGTCCAACACCTCTGACCGCCACAGTCACTCACATGCACATACCCTTGCAAACACACATACACATATACAAAGATTTTTTTTAAGTATTTACACTTTATTTTTAAAAAACTATTTTTAATTATGTCAGAAGTATCTGATCTCCCTGGAGCTGAAGTTATAGGTGGCTATGAGCTATGCTATATATGTGTTCTGGGAATGCAAACTTGGGTTCTATTAGAGAGCAGTACATGCTTTTAACCACTGAGATATCTCTCCACTCCCTGCATCCTCAAAAAGAATTTTTAATTGTTTTTCTTTTGGTTCTGTGAAGAATGTTGTTGGGATTTTTGTGAGGATCATGTTGAATCTGTAGATGCTTTTAATATCCTAGCCATTTTTCCAGCATTAAGTCAGCCAATCCATGAGCATTCAAGGTCTTTACATCTATGTCTTTATCAGAGATATAAGAAGGTTCCTCGGGGTTGGGGGGGGGGGAGAATTCATGTATGTAGTGGCTGAATCTCTCTGGCTGTTCTGTCTCTGCTGTGTGCTTTAGAAATTACTGACTCCTGGGTCTCAAAATTCACTAAGGGTTACATCACTGTTCATCTCGGCCACTTGTAATATGCAGCTCTCTTGAGAGACAAACCAAAGAGACAGAAAATTCAAGAAAAATTGTGCAAGCGAACATTTTACAGGATCACAGTTTCTCAAACATGTTCATTCATATTCTAATAATGCAGGTTTGCACCTTGTCTTTGATGTTGGCACTTCCAGAAGACATAAGCTGGTATCTCAACTTCTTCCCCTCATTCTCTCAATATAAACCAAGAGTTTCAGAGATCATTGTGCCATCACCACCCTAAGGAAGCCAATAACCACAGAACTCTGGGCTAGGTAATATTTCTGCCATGGAGTGATTATGACCCCTTGAGTCTTCAAGGTGGTTCCAATGTCAGAGTTTCTGTCTGAGTATCACTGTGTGTGGCCTTTCCTTTCTCAGATCAACCCCAAAACAAAAACTCCATCCTGGGCATTCACTCCTTTAGCAAATATTAATGACTTGCTATAAATACACCCCTGTTAAAGTAAATGGAACCCCACCGAATTGTGGTGGTGAATAAATGAACAATGGTCTGTGGCACAGTCTGCAGTGTAGTGGCACCAGGAGGCAGTGTGTGGAAGTCAGGGCTTGTGAGCTGCCTTCGAGTCTTGTGGGACTTGGCTGCCTGGTGGGAGCAGAAGAGCATTTCAGGTAGAGAGGACCCCGGGAGAGCAGCAGGGCTTGCTCCCCAGGAGTGGTCAGGAGGGCTCACACATCACTGCAGGAAGATGGGGAGGGAGGAGGAAGTAAAGACGTTGAAACCAGAAAGGAGGTTGAACCTGGGCTTTGAGGAATCTGGGATGCCAGGTCAAGGAGTGTGGCTTTATTGTCCACATCACTGGGCGCTCATAGATGCTTTTGAACAGGACAGGGACCCAAGAAAAACATGACCTTTGGGGAAAAAGACAGTCTACTTGGAGTTGTGGGAGGTGTAGAGGAGAAATCAATTAGAAGCGGTTTGGTGTTGTTTGGTTGGTTTGGTTTGGGTTTTTTCCTAGGCAAGAGAAAACTAATTCAGAGAAGTTGTCAGGACCCTACTATGACCAAGCTAAAAGGCCATAAAAGAAACACATTTCAGGATTGAACAGATATAGAGACCATAATTTTTGTGGTCTTAACCCTTTATCCAAACTTGAGGCTGGCATCTCCCACTTTGAAATCACTTGTAAATAGCCATCAACACACATATCCTTCAGTAACATTTCCCACAACATGTCATTTCTGAAGTAAATCTGGTATGATGGTGCATGCCTATAATCCCAGCACTAAGGAGGCAGAAACAGGAGAGTCAAAGGCCAACAACCTCCACTATAGGAGACCCTGTCTCAAAAAAGGAAAAAAACGATGTGGCCACCAGGGGGCAGAGTTTCACTAACAACTTCCATAGAGACAAAAGCAAGCTGGCTTAAGGGTGTCCTCAAGACTCAGAAGAGCACACAGGTAGAGTGACCTGAGGCCACACATGGTGATCATGACAAGAAGCCACAGATAGAGGCCTGGAATTCTTACAATTTTAGGCAATGAGTTCGCACAGTGAGAGAACATGGGGAAAGGTTGTTTATTGAGCACTGTCTTCTGTTTCTATTCGGCATGTCTTCTGTTTCTATTCGGCACGTGAATTGTGCATGTGACTCTACAGTCTCGTTTTCTCGCTAACAAGGCCAAGTCTGAGAAGTTCATTATTTAAGGTGGCTATCTTATACCAAACACTCTTCAATACACAAGAACATGCTTGTGACTTGGCAGGTAGTGGGGGGGTGTGATGGTGAGTACTAACTGTCAAGTTGACAGAATTTAGAATTTCCTGGGAGATGGGCCTCTGGGCATACCTTGGGGAATTGTCTCTATTTCATTAACTGAGGCAGGAAGAACTGCCCACTCTGGGTGACAACATTCCCTCGTTTAGATCCTGCACTGTATAACTGGAGAAAAGCCAAGCAGCAGCAAGCATCTGTGGCTGTGTGCTTCTTGACTGTGGATGTGAGGACCAGCTGCCTCCGGCTGCCCTTGCTCTGCCTCTGCTGTCTTCTCCTCGTGGAACAGGTCCTTGTATTGGTTACTTTTTGTGTCATTGCATGGAAAGTGGCTTTGTGAGGGATTTTGTCACAGCGACGGGAAAGAAAACTAAGATGAGGAGCAGAGAACCAAAAGTCAAGTGGAGACCAAGGAAGAGCTCTCGGACACTGGTGGCTGTCAGGAAGATGTTAAGGCAGCAGTGTGGCAGAATCTAACACAGAAATGGTGAGGGGAGGGACTTCATTTTACCATGTGGTAAATAGAAGCCCCTCCCAGGAACTAAGTGGACACCTAAATGCTGAGGTGAACCAATCAAGTGAAGCCTTGAGGAAAGAGGGTTTGGGGCTGTGAGAATACCTCAGGCAAAGGCCCAGGCACACAGAGCTCTTGACATTCTTGTGGAATGCAAAGGCCTGGGTGTGATGACAGCCATGTGGGAATGACTGATGTGAGGTGACTTGAAGAGGCCAGCAGGAACAGGTCCTTGTATGGGTTACTTTTTGTGTGTTATTGCAATCACACACCTGAAAAAAGCGACTTACAGGACGGAGAATTGGTTCATGGCAGGTGTAGTGGCAGAAGGGGCATGCAGCTGTGGCAGCAAGATGTGAGCCTGCTTGCTCATATCCAGTGGGCCAGAAGTGGGGAGGGGACAGGGGGAAGTGGAGCAGTGCTATCAACTTCAGTCCCCACCCCCAGTGACCTACGTCCTCCCACTGAGGAGGCCTCACCTCCTAGTTTCCACACCTTTCAAAACAACCCCACCAGCTGGGACCAAGTGTTCAACAGATGAGCCTGTGGGAGACATTTTACATCCAAATCCTAACAGGCCTTGTAGACAGAATGAGGACTCGGGTGTGTATTTTAGTAGGTAACAAACTGCAGCCGAGGCCCAGACTCATGCCCTGTGATGTGAAGGGAGGCCCCAGGTTCTGTTACAAAAGTACTTTGCCATCCACATGGACTGTTCAGAGAGCAGTCTCTGAAGAGGGACAGAGTAGCTGTCACACCCAACCACACCTGGTGGGCAGTGTGCCTAGGGAGATTGGAGGATGCTGACATGCTGTCAGCTGAGAGCAGAGAGGAGGGCTGGACAGCTATGAGAGAGCGGTTCCTAGGACAAGCTCCATTCATGACACTTGTGCTTGTTGCAGGAGACAAGAATCTGGTTTAACCTATCAGAGGAAAAATAGTTGAAGTATATGAGTCAGCTATTGCTGTGTAACAAAGTGCCCCAAAACTAATAGGGTAAAATGACGTTAAATACTTATGATCTCATATGCTTTTTTTGGGTGAGGAATCCAGAAGTTCTTGGGGGAGAGATTCTGTCATATCTTACAAGGTCTTGGTCAAGATGTCAGCAAAGAGTGCTGTCATCTGAAGGCCTAACTAGGTTAGAGGATCATGACTGCCACGTGATCCGATTGTTGGTGATTACTGTGGTGGGGTCTTCAACCATCCTTGGAGTCTTCCTAGGCTTCTATGGCTCCCCATAACATGGTAACTGGCTTTCCTCAGAGTGGGAAAGCAATGAAGGAAGAAGAAGGTATAGTGTCTTTGTGGCCTGAACTCAGAAGTCATGTTCTGACACTACAGTGACATCCATTGGTCACAGAGGCCAGTCATACAGAAGCTACTCAGCATGTTGTCCCCAAGAGTGGAGATTCTGTGGTGATGATCTAGGACACTGCCTTCCACAGGAGTGAGAATGGGTTGATGGATAAGAGCACTTCTGTGCAAGCCTGAGGGCCTGCATTCAAATCCCCAGCACCTAGTGTCAGGTGTGCTTACAACCCAGCATTGAGTGACAGAGACCGGAGGATCTCAGGAGTTCATTGTCCAGCCAGCCTAGCCAAAACGATAACTTCCTGGTTCAACAAGACACCTGTGTCAAGGCAATATGGCAGGGAGCCATGGAGGAAGACATTGCAAAGTCCCATGCAAACACCACACACACACACATACACACACTTATTCTCCTATCTCCTTTTACTCTCTCACCAGCATAGGAACCCATTACCCTTGTTTCTTGCGAATAAGGTGGAGGCTCTAGGAACCTTTAGCTGTAGCTCCGTTGGCAGAGTGTCTGCCTAGCATACCCCAAACTCCAGGTCTGGTCCTCAGCACCACATAACCAGTGATGGTGGCACATCCTTGTAATCCCAGCACTCAGGAGGTGGAAGTGGCTCAAGGTCATTAAGACTACAAGAGACCAAGGAAAGTAGGGAGGAGATCGGTTCACAAGCTGTTCAACAGCACAGTGCTCTCTTCTGGGGAAAAAGAAAAAGCCTGGGCTCCTAGGTGGGAGATTAAGTTGG